>NW_026515883.1:0-131176 GCF_023601865.1 Aspergillus affinis | reverse complement strand
TGGGTTTTTCATTGTTGGGCCCCCTCCCAAATGTTTGGAAAATAGTTAATAACCCACTCCATTTACAAAGCGCTTTTGCCCCGCTTTTGCAAAAAAAACCCGGGTTTTTTTGGCATGCCCCCCCCCCCCCCCCCCCCCCGATAGTAATGCGACCAGGCGCTGCATTGAAGATCTGGAGCATATACGACGAACAGACTCATCTAAAAGGAAGGTACTTCTTGTATTGCTTTCCGAAGACGTCAGTCTTGAACAGGAGCGCGTTTGCACTTGCCCTAACAGAACGCACAGCCAAAGAGATAAAGACCTCAAATCTCAGCGAGCACCTCATCATAAGGCTGCTGTCTAAAAGCTGTGCCAAAATCTTTATCCTGGTATCAGTGGACAGCAGAAACGCGCCAAGATAGCCCAGATATCTTTAGACTCACTGTGTGGATGGCGGTAGAGCCTGCTAAAAAATGTTGCTTTAGTATTATCATTATTAAATGCTAACATCAAAAGGACATTTTTTCATGCAATATATTTCGGATCCAAACAGCTGATGTAATAGAGATATGAGCTGAGGACTTGGAAGATCTTAGAAAATCCATGCAATAAATACCTATGTGCAAACATTGCCTCAAGTTGGCATCCTTGATGACCTCGAAAGGACCTGGGAATCTATCGTTACGTTCTATCGTGGTAGTTACCAACAGTGTGTACAGGCTTCATATTGTTTATTAGTTCCTATAAACGCTCAAGGTATGAAATTTCTATACTGAAAAATTACCAATTAGCTGATGTTAAGATTATAACTACAAGAGTTGCAGCCAACGGGCACTCAACCGAGTAATCAATGGCCAATCCCTACTGGAATCAGCAAAATTCTTGAAATACCCCTAATCGACAATCCTGGGGACCGAAAAAGAAAAAGATATCGGCAAAGAACTTCTAGGAAACGGCAATGCTTGGATATAGAGCCTCACTCGAACGTGAGAAACGAACTGGTCCAGCCAACAAATGAACAACCTCCACTTCGAATCCCTTCGATAAGTCAACCGAATACCGGGGTATTTCAAACAGCTACTTTCAACACAAGCGCTTGTGAGAACGTCAGTAATAATTTTCATCAAAACAGAAGTCATACCGAGTCAATAGTTCCTACATTAATAGCCTTACACGAGACCTCTCTACAGCTTTAGAGTAACCCTCTGCGAGACGCTCTGTCTAATACCGACGACCCCGAGTTTATTACCAATACTATAGGATTCCTACCAGATACTTGCCCCAAATCCCCAATCTCTCGTCTGAGCAAGAAGCGCTTACTGCTGAAAACAATCCTGAGTTCTTAACTACAACACTTGAGCGTCTTTATAGTACTCCCTTACAGCTTGACTCGATCCCTGAAGGCAGTGCCTTGATAGAGGCCTCGCGAATGTTCTTTCGCGCTGAAGTATAAACTGTTCCTGAAAAGGAACCGTAAACCATTCAAGATAAATTCGTTTCTTAATCCTTTATCTTGGTTGTTTATGTTATTAAGATACTGTCGGTTGACTTGGTCATTGCCCTAAGCAGATATCCTATCGATTCAACTGAATATAGGTATATGCTCGGTGGGTAAAGGTAAAGTGTCATTCTAAACTACAATCTGCCTAGCTATTTATAGTTCCCTTTGTTTACACCTAGGCATTCCTGATCCCTTGGTATGCCATTTGGAATGATAGGCCAAGCCTAGGCCAAGCAAGGTGCTGTATGGTATGTAGGTTAGGCCAGGATCCTCCACCTCCCTAGTCTGGTTGACAATATCGTTCCAACAGATACGTAAAATGTTAAATTGTTGTTTAGCGATATAACCGTCTTTAGCACCCCCCCCCCCCCTAACCCCACCATATTCGATATTAATGTATACGTGATACCATACCAAAACTGTTCATTCAATAGTTACGTAAGGAAGGAAGAGAAAGCAGCATCTCTTTTCAACGTCTCCAATATAGGAGAGCATATTATCTCCAGGTATCACGATGATTTCACCTTCCCTCCAGTTCTCAATGAGCGCGGAATTTTCACGAGCGCCATTTTTCTTTCTGACCTCAATACGTGTATTCTGGTCCAGCCTTGTTAACGGTATGAGAACAGCAAAAAAGCAGCTATCAAGCATAAAATTGCCGTCTTCAAGCATAACAGCGGTTATGTGCAGCAGTTTGACACGAGAAGGTGAATCGGCGGGTAGGAAATGTTGATTTAGACCAGTTTCTAAAATCTTTTTAAATTAGATAGGAATATAAAAGTGTTTATTAAGCTCTCTTACATATGGAAGATAGGTTTTGTCGAATAGCTGTGCAACTAACACACAGGAAGATGGTGTTGGAATGATAGCGAGGATTTTCGAGTTCTCTTTTCGACGCGCATGTTGAGGGTTGATCTCTGTTAAAGCTTTCTTTACAGTCTCTTTGAATTTATCATCGGTTTTGATATAGGAGAAAAGCCGGTTGGGATTTTCTTCGGACATTGCTCTATTTTTATTGTCTTTCTTCCACATCAAATGTGGGCGAGCTGGGTGTAAATGTTGGCCAGAATGGGAGCGGTGGGGTGATTAGTGGCAAAAAACGAAGAGAACCCCGCTTATTAAAAGGAGGGGCCAGGGTAGTTAACTTATCACCTAGTAGAGCCAGGTATCACATGACTGATCCTGTAACCACTTCATTTTTTCTCCTAACGTTTTCTCATTTCGGGCAACATTGCATTAGTCTATGATATGTACAGATATATTTAAAATAGCAGAGCATAATATAATGCGCTTTATTTAGACACAAATACACGAGAAAACGAAAGGTACTGTTCAGGAAGTCACGGAGTATGGCTTTCAAAATCATGTATTACTGGCAAGGCCACTATAAAATCAAGGCAAATCCCTTAAGAACTTTCAGAGGCAACTTAAAGCTTCAGGATGGCGGGAAAACATCTTTCTGTGAAAGATGTAGTAAGTCATAATTAACTATACTGGGCTTTATACTTTACTGACAAGACGGTTAGGTACATTGTCACTAAAACCAAGGGAGAACCAATAAAATATAAACGTTACCGGGTTACAAATATAGTAGCCTCGAAAAGCTGCCACTCGCCTCAAAAGGATGAGCTTCTTGACCTTCTTGAATTTCGGACAATCAATTATCTCCACTATGGTGGCAATTTTGGCAGTGAAAAAGGTCCGCTGAAGGTTGATTATATAAGAAAGAGCTGTTGTGAAATGCACAGGGGAAGTAGGGCAGAATGACACTGTATCAGCTATACGCACGTAGCCTACTAAGGAGCGAATGCCTTTTGCATGATAGGGCTCTTAATTCTCTTGCATTGCGATTGATCTCTTCTCTCTCAATAGATAAAGGGGTAAGTTCCTCAGGGGTTCGAGTGTGCGGGCCAAGGGGAATTGGTAAGGACACCCCAACTTTTTAGTAACGGCACCCCATCTGATTATCTAATGGGAATTGGTAAGGACACCCCAACTTTTTAGTAACGGCACCCCATCTGATTATCTAATATCAGTTATTATGTAATCTCACCACAACTGCGCACCCTCGCAATTGAATTGATATTTTGATCAACTTTTATATGATTAGGATGCCTCGTGTTGGCATGCAGATTGGTTGAATGTATTATACTTTACATGACCTGATTGTATGCCCAATTTTCCCGCAATTCGAGCACTTAGAAAGCGCTTTTTTCTTGCCTGTTACAGCTGCAGTTGAAGTCCCCTTTTCAACACCTAATCCATCTGAATTTCTACCCTTTTTGTCTGGTCTTTTTGCCTTTGGTATAGGCAGTCGCGGTTCGAGTAGTGGCAGGTACTCAGATTGATCGTCTGGTACTATATCTTGTCTCCAAAAGGGATGAATATCTGTTAATGGAATAGGCTGCTTTACCTCTAGTAGCCGTGCGATTCGGTGGGCACATGGAAGGCCCATTGTCCTAGTGAAACTCCTCGCGGGAATCGTAAGCTTGAGCAAATGGGGTTGCCATAGTTAAAATTGAGTGAGAAGATGAGTGGGTAGAGATGTTAATTCAAATAATGAGTCAACAGATTGATAGATTTAAAAGAGAAACATTATGACAATAACAATAATTAGGTGTATACTGTTGCTACAGTAATTAGTTAGATGGAATGGAATGGGGTATGATCGTAGTGAGATTACATAATAACTGATATTAGATAATCAGATGGGGTGCCGTTACTAAAAAGTTGGGGTGTCCTTACCGTGGTTGCAGATGAGCTGAGGTCAACTTTTTGCTCGTGCGGGACAACTCTGCTTACTTAATAGTCTTGGCAGCCATGTAATCCACACCTGATCTTTACCAACTTTCCGCCCGCATAACCTCTTTCAAAACAATTACTAGCTATTTGTAAACTTACTACTGTACTGCCACCCTAAGAGTTACTCTGTTGTTACTCTATCTGAAGGCGAGATCATTACTTCTTTCGCGTTTAATAAGTGATAGCTTTATTAACAACTGTTAATTACTTGTGGAATAGTATTGCCGGTAGCTCTGTAAGATCAATACGGTACCAGTTATAGAGGATCAAAATATACCCGAATGAAATATATATAATGAAGTCTTTGGCATAAATGTTCTAGCTAAGTACTTTCTAAACACTTACAAACTAGTTACAAACTATTTAGTTCATGTTCCTGAAGTTCTTGTATCTGTATCTTCCTCTCTATAAGATCAAGCTCTAACTTCTCGTTTTGAAGTTGTTACAGGCGAATATCCTCCTCTTATTTCTTAAGGTTAGCTCTCTTCTGTTGAATCTCCAGTTCAAGATTCTCTAGCTCAAGCTCTTGACGTCTCTGTTCAACATTTAAGACATTTGTTGAAATAGTATATCGAAGATTATCAGACCTTATTGACCTAATATCTTGATAAGCACTTATGAACTGCTTTAAAATCACTTGCAAAGTACTAGACAGACTTACTCATTACCACCAGTTTTTGAGGAGTTTTGAGACCTTGATCTTGTATTTCCTTGCTGCATTGGTAAAGCTGATTCACCTTCTGTCAAAGAAGATAAGGTAGACCTTTGGCATTTTCGACTTCCTAAAGGTAAGTAGTTAGCAAATAGTTAATAAGCATTTCTAGTTCTAGAGCAGTTTTCTTATACGTACTTTCCCGACTTATATGCCGAAGATAATTAGCTTCCATATTAGAAGTTCGATATGAATGATGAATATTAAACTCCTGGAAATTATTATACTGTAGAATATCATCCCTATCTAGCTTCGCAGAACTAGAATATATTAGTATTCTTCTTAACCAGTTTATAAGCAAATAATAAGTACTCAGAAACTTACTTTTTAACTCCCTGAACCAAGGTTAAATACTTGCCAGATATATATGACTTCTGATGGGACTGCTTAACAGCATTTGTATAATTTCGCAGTATGTCGAAATAATAAGGCTGAATCTTAGAGTATGCTTTATTTAATCCCGCCTTAATCACTGCACCTTTCTTTTGGATTGTCCAGTTCTGGACATTAACACTCTCATACTCTGAATCAGTTAGTAAACAGTTATCAAACAGTAAATAAGTAATTGTATACTTATTAAAAGATCCAATAAACAGTTATAATCATTCTCTGATTTACAATCTAAGAGATTTATCATTCGGCTCCAAAGGGAAGAGCCGTAATTATTAGTTCCAATACTTTTCAAGATCGATCTTTGAAAATGGATCCTGCAGAAGACAATAAGATGCTGTAAATGCCATGTTATATTATGGTGTTAAGGATTAATCTCAGAAAGATAGCGACCAAGTCCTAGGTAGTTAGTAAGTGCTTTAAAAGTGATTAATAAGTACTTACCTGTATATTGTTTTGAGTCCATATCAACAATGATACCATGAATTCCAGACCCATGAATAGGATCAAAAAGAATCGGCTATTGAGAAACTCTTTAAGTCAGGCTAAAAACCCGCTTGAAAAGCAAATAGTAACCCTCAGTAGAATTAATACTGGTAAAAACTCGAAGCAGTGTAATAACTAGTAAATAAGTATTTAGTAATTACTTGTAAAACAGTTAAGAGTGATATTTACTTTTGCATTGGTTAGGTATAAATGTGGCAAAAAGTACCTCATTAATCTCTTTAGACCGAATTCGTTTGTAAGACATATCAACCTCAAAAGAAGAGAGACGTGAAAGAAGTTGAATTTGTTCTTTGAAAGTACATAGTACCATGATACCCTGAGAATCGTAATAATATTCCTGGATATAGTCCTAAGTATTTGATTAGTATTTGCTAACTGCTTAGCTAGTACTTAGTAAGTACTTACTTTCAAGTTCTGGTCAGTGTTCTGGAGGAAGATAAGACCATTAATATCTTGTCTATTAGAATAAGAGATTAGACGTTACTTTTGAATTATTGTTGCAATTCGGTCCTTATTACAGAAGCTAGAGTGAATCTCTGCTAATGTAGAAGCATTATATTGCTGACAGAACTCTTCAAGCTGCGGGTTTCGAAGAAATTGAACTATAGAACTGGTTAGAAATAACTTAAGTAATTGATAAGTACTTACCTGTTGTTAAATTAGGGTCCCGAATCTGTTCAATAATTCTTTTCACTCCTGCTAGAATCCTTTCAGGTGCTTTGCTTGGTGGTAGTAGCGGATATTTATGAATCCTATGTGACGTAAATAATATATACGGGCATTGATCTATATTAACAGGCACTAGAGCATTGAAGATCACATCACAATCAGTTTTCTTTAATTGGCCAGACCCCTGAGGATGATCTCGATCTAATAATTACTTAATAACCGGTTATAAAGTAGTTGGGAAGTATTTACTACAGTATTTTCGGCGGCTTAACAGAGGTTCAAAAATACCACATTCTTCAGTAGCTGGCAAAATCTCTTTATTGAATAGATCCTCAAGGAACTTCAAGTCTATAGCTGTATGTCCTTGAATTGCGCCCCTATAATGTTTTGTCAATCCCTCATAGGATCCGTTTGTACAGCCAATAAATGGCGCGTATTTACTATGAATATCCTAAATACTTATTAGCCGCTTCTAAACTGCAAAAGAAATGCTTGATATATACCATTTGGTTATATCTTTTGAAGACTGCTTTGCATGTTAGAAGTTGATTAACGCACGCATAGCCTTTTTTAAAGAAAGAAACCTTTGACCGATAATAACTAAAGATAGATAAGTACTTGATAACCAGTTAATAAGTAAGTATATTACCTATATGCATTGCGTTTTCTGATATCAGACTCTAAGATCTGGACATCTTTCTGGGACTTTTGGATTTCTTGCCAAGTACCTTCATCAACAGATAAATGATGATAGGACCGGAGAAATGGGCTCAAGAATTCACATGCAAAAATCCTAGAGCATTTCCATGTCCATTTCTTAACTTGACATCCAAGAAATGGGCAGTAAACAGGTCGTTTTCGTCCGAAAGGCTGTCGCTTTGCATATTGAATCTAAAAATACTCAGTAATCAGTTATTCAGTACTTGATAAGCACTTACACTATCAGGAAGATGTTCCATTTCAACCTGTGTTCGTCCTTTCGAAGCAACCACATATGTATAGCCATTTATATGAGTTGTAGGGTATTCTGGAAGATCATCGATATATTCAATATTCAATGTTGTAAGACCGGAGGAACCTTTAACTTTTGTAAGTGGAATAAACATGTCTGGTTCCTTTTATTAATCAGTTAGCAAGCAGTTCAAAGCTGATTCGTAAACAGTTAAATATCTGACTAGTTATACCTGGATTTCCGTCGGGACATCAGCACTCGGCTCGATAAAATTATCAGAAATTGAAATGTTCTCGGTGTTCAGAGCCTCCATTGCTGTAACTGGTTGGTAACTGGTTGATAACTGGTTGGTAACTGGTTGACAATCGCTTTAATATTCTTACTAGTCAAACTGTCAAAGAATTAAAAACAGAAATTGAATTTCGGGTGTAAACACCAGTATTTAAAGACCTCATGCGGGACAAGTCTGCTTAATAATGGCCTTGGCGGTCACGTGCAGGGGGTCTAGGCCGCATGAGCTCACCGCTTGGCTCATGCGACCTGTGTACACGTCCTTACCAATTCCCGGGCCAAGCCGCTAGATCACGTAATCCCATGGATTCGTATCAAGAGCCTAGACAAAATCTCTAAAAAAATAGAAGCAGTCGAGCGCCGCCTCAAGTCGAAAATAATCGAGAAACTTTCGAGCATAGGATATAGACCTGATGAAACTCTCGAGCTGGATATACTGAAGCGACAACTTATAGAGCTGATGCGGGAGAAACATTTGCCATAGGAGCCTGCATTAGAAGGCTGAGTATTTGTATATTGCTTTTGTTATTGCGTGCCTTTGGGTTGCCTAGTATTGTATCTAACATGTTATTTCTTGATTCTTTTCTTATTGGAAGACTTATTTTCAAACGGTATCATCCAAATAATACCAGCTGTAAACCGGCGCGGTTGCTGATTCCCTTGGTATCCTAATCTCTACAAAGGCCTCCAAAACGTTTACTCAGGATGGTGATACCAAAGTCGCCTACTGCGTCGATCGTACGTGTAAGAACATACCTAAGGGGTGATATTGGCAGAGGTGGGGGTTGTTGACCCACCCGCCTGTATCCGGCTCAGGCATAACCCCGAATACTTTTAGCAATCTACAACGGTTGTCTTCCGTAAGGCCGCCAAACGGATTATCGAGTTATCAAATCCTACCGGCCTATTGCCCTCTTGAACACACTTAGTAAGATTCTAGAGGCAGCTATCGCCACCCGCATAGCCTACGCATTGGAAGAACATAGCCTACTGCCACGGAGACATTTAGGGGAACGGAAAGGTATCTCCGTCGACCACCTGATTCAACTACTGATGGATGCTATCTTTGATGGTTGGGGCCGAGGCCAGAAGATAAATATACTCCTGCTAGACGTAGCAGGAGCCTTCGATAACGTCTTTTATATCCGGCTGTTGCATAACCTGAAGATGGTACGACTAGGGCACTTCGCCGGATGGCTAGAGTTATTTCTTTCAGACCGACAGACCCGGTTTTAACTACCTAGCTATTTGAGCGATTTTATTTTTACCCCGACGGAGATCCCTTAGGGGTCCCCTATCTTTCCGATCTTTTTCCTTCTCTTTAATATGCCCCTTATTTAGGCATTAGGAATTAATAATGTTGAGAGTACACGCACTCAGCCACTATTTTCGGGCAAAACCCTGGCATTCGGCTAGATTGACGATACCTATACGATCGCTCTTTCCGAGTCCTACGCAGCTAATTAGCGTCTACTGGAGTGGGCACTCGATAAGACTGCTGTATGGTCCTAGTAGCATTCGTCTAGGTTCGCGCCGGATAAATTCGAACTGATATACTTCCGGAATCCGCTGGATCCCGATCCTGGGACCGAAAGGGACACCCCCTGCGACTACACGGAACTATGGAAGGGAGAGGATCTTACCAACGTTAACTGAGAGAACAAAAGCGCCTGGGAGGTTCCCGTTGAACCCCAGGGGCATGACCAACTGCCAATAAAGGATCACGCAACGGGCTACGTTATTCGGCCAGTAGAGTACGCTAAATACTTCAGGATCTGGCTCGATAAGATTCTTTCCTTTACTACCCACTGCACCAAAGCGGTAGCGAAAACGAATGGGAGCCTCGAGGCCCTACGGAGCATCTCTGCGTCCACATAGGGCACGTCCCTGCTGAACATGCGAACCATATATCTGGCCGTAATAGTCCCGCAGATGCTCTACGGGGTTGCTGCATGGTATAGCCCTACCAGCAGGCGCACTAAGTATGCAAAACGACAGAAGATTATCAACGAATTCGAACGATTCCAGACGCGGGCAGCAGTACTTATTAGTGGAACATTCAAAAATACCGTTTCTGCAGCCTTAGGGGCAGAACTGTTCCTGCTTCTGGTCTGCCTGCACATGTAACAGATAATTGAGGCCGCGATCCGGATACAGACCGGACCGGTTATAGCCTGTCCCCGGGGGTTAGTCAGGAAGAGAAGCTCAGCGGAAATAAACGATCAGAGTAGTCCCCCATGGAGGCGCTGAGATAGAGGAAGGGGGGCCCCTATGGACCGGTAGCCGAAGTTTGACTACGTGGGAGTCCCGAAAGGCGCACGTGCTCGCTCCGTGGGAGCTCCCACTTAACTGCGTGATCGAGGGAGCGGATTGCGCAATCCAGGAACACGACAGGATCTGCCAGGAAAACCGGAGGCAGATCTGGTACTCTGACGGAATACGCGCTGCACAGTATGAGTGAGTAAAGACGTTGCGCGTGAGATGATTGTAGTCAAAAAAGTTCGGGTTAGACTCCGTTACCGTACCTATGTCGCCTGAAAGCACCACCCGCTACGAGGGTCCTAGCAAGCCAACGGTCAACAAGATCCCAGGCTGTGTACCAAAGAATCGAACAAGATAACGCGATATCTAAAAAGCGCCGCGTGGGAGAGCCGGAGGACACCATGGACGAACAACCGGATGACAGGAATTCGTTCGACATCCAGCTTGCACAGAGCGCCCTCTTACAGGATGACCTAGAACAGGACAATTTTGAAGAAGAGCTCACTCAGTTTACCAACGAGGTCATAACAATCAACGACATCAATAGCACACCACTGAATGGCTCCTGGAAACGCATCGAACGCTCCTGACGACGGTGCCACTGTTGCGGGGATCATGCTTGCGAGCTCCAGGGAGCCTTGGAGACCCTGGGAGCTCCCTAAGAATCTCTAGAAGCATGACTAGTGACTTGTTGCGGGAACATGACTTATTAGAATCCCACAGGGCTGCTTAGAGAGGTGGTGGCCTTCATTCAATACATGACCACCAAAGCAAGGAGACCTCAGCTATAGAAAGACACATTCCTTCACAGCGGTAGGCAGCTACGTATGAGAGATGTTGCCAATGAAGTGGATTCGTAGTATTTCAGACGACGCCATAATTGGGGTATAAAAGAGTGGCTTCGCCCCTTGGTTGGCATCTCAATCATCTCAATCATTTTAATCGCTTCTCATTTCTAGTATACCACCAAGCAATGTCCTCTTACCAAGAGTGGGCCCGTTTGATTACTTTTGAGATGGGTATCGGGGTCGACCTGGGGACTCGAAGCTGCTGCGGGATCACCCAGACGGGTGCACCGTTGAAGAAATCCATCAAAATCCAAGATATCAAAACCGGTACAGCAACTGGCAAATCTCGCATCACGACCACTCGACCTCAACTTTACAACCTGCATTATGTGATATCGCTAGGAACTTTCTTTTATTCTTCAAAGCCTGGCCATGGTGCAGTTCGCTCGTCTTCTGTTCGCTTGGAAAGAGTAGATTAGATTAGAAAAAAAAGCGGTTTCCTTGCAAAAAGGCCTGGCGAGAGAGATAACACTATCGCGATCAATATCTTTACCGCGGTCAGTGGCAACCCGCAGCAAAGTTCTAAGATGCATGCGTAGAGCAGCTCGCTGCGCAGTGCTTCCAAACTTTTACCACTTCTTTTCGCTACCTCTACAGACATGGCAGAGCGGCAATATAACTATGCCCAAATCACCATAAACGCCAGATGATGTCATAACCCGCTTGAAAACAAAAACAAATATGTCAAGATTGGCAGGCTTGAAGCTATTGTCGGGGGTGCTTCACATCAATCCTCCCGAGTTAGTCTTACCGTGTCGATATCTGGCTGACATAGGCGAGGCAGATGTCAGGTCAAGCGCAGTAGAGGGCGAGAAGGGCGAGAAGGGCGAGAACTCGTTATTGTTAAAAAGCTGCTCACTTGATAAAGTCGTTACAAACGAGGCCCATGTGCCAGGGCTTGAAGCCAACCAACTGAAATAGAGACATTATATCAAGATCTTTGGGCACACGGTTCTTCGTGTCGCGGTGCTGCTCGTAACGAACGTCTGCCACCATCTATCGGTTGGATCATCTGGTGAATGACTTCTATCGTTTAGCGGAAGTCATACGGGCTTGAAACCCAAAGAAAAAAAATAAGAAATAACACAAGGTTGAAAATATGTGAACGTGTTGTGATCCGTTGCGCCTGGCCCGTCTGTGAAGGCCATGTGCGGTAAGCCCAGATCCCTCCTCTTTGGGCATATTTCCGCCATCAGTAGGCTGGCAGCTAGCCTGGTACTCACATGAAAAAGAGCACTATGTCGCCTTCACCCTTATAATGCGAGGCCGTGGCAATCCAGCCACTCAACAGGCGTTTCTTCCGCGGTGGCAGCCTTCTTCGCACCTTCATCGGCGAGAGTGTTCCATTCACGTGGGATCTTCCAGAATTGGATGGCCAGGCCTTGGCGGTGGGCATTCTCGCACTCCCCCAGGAGCATCTCCCACAAGTCCTTGTTCTTGACGTTGACGTAGTCATTTCCCTTCCTGCCTTTCCTCCTCCAATTGTTCTGCACCCAAGTCTTCGCCCACTGTGTCGAGCCCTCCACGACGTACTCCGAGTCGGTGGCGATGACGACTGTCCTGAAGCCTTCGCCCGGCCAGTGTCGGAACCGCAGGGCGGCGATGACGGCCCGCAGCTCGGCCCGGTTGCTGCTCTGGATGCCGTCATCGCCCCAAGGACCCTGCTTTTCCAGACGGCCCGAGACAACGAGCGGTTGGCCCTCAATATTCAGCCCCTGGAAAAAAGCCCAACCCGCCTTGGGATTGGCTTGGCCGTTGTTGAGACATGCCCCGTCGGTCATGATGAGGAGCATAGAGTTGTCGTTCGGGTAGGTGCACCTGAGACCATGGATTGTGGCTTAGATGAGCACGAGAAAGCACGCGACGAAGAAAAAGCGTCTTACCTAACTATATTCATAAACCGAGCCCTGCCGCGAAACAACTCCATCGGTTGCAGGGGGCTAACGCAAGGCCCAAACTTGGAGGGCAACACCGAACCAGTGCCCCGAATCATATCAGGTCCTAGGGAAGGGACACCTATGGTGGATGGCGTGCCGACGGGAGCCGAATCGTGGTCCTCCTCGTCGCTCCCGTCATCCTCGAGTTCTTCGCGATGTTCACCAAGGACATCGTCCATAAAGGTGTAGTCGCTGCAACATCTACCACATTGCACTAATCCGTGAGGTCCACAGACAAGACGACCGTTTGGCAGCTCACATGGGCCTTCGTCGTCGTCGCTGCTGCTGTAGTCGAGTGGGATCAGGCCTTGAGCGAGGTACCAGCCGCGAGGCATTGTGGATGTCTGTTTTCTGTCTGTCTATTGTTCTGTACGTTTGTGCTGAGGTAAGTCGCTTGGCCAAGTGATGGTCGGAGTGAAGAGAAAGGTCGAGAGAGTGGGGTAAGGTCACAGTCTGAGGTTTGTTGCGGTAATAGCCAATCAATAATTACCTTGCCAAAGGTGCGGTGGAATTGTGTTGTGCAAAGGGGATTTGTTCTTCTGGCCAGCCACTCTTAGTGGCTTGGTGGGGTGGGAGTGGCTGGAGCACCAGTGGCCCAATGACAAGACCCGAAGCGGACCCACTGTGACGGTCTCCTAAGGAGCTTAGTAAAAGACAAGTTTGTTTATGACTCGTAGTCACAGAATTTTCCCATGGGGAGGAAAGGCTATCTAGGAGGGAGGATCTAGGGACTCTATATATACTGCCTGAGGCAAAGCCCCAGGCAGGAATGCCTGCAGGATACCTAGGAATGTTCCTGGATGCCTACCGCGGAGGATCCCTTGATCCCATACTAACTAACCGGAACGTTCCTCCGGAACGTTCCTCCGTACAGGAAAGCTCCCTGGCTTCAGGAGGTAACATCCAGTTCAACAGGTTACACTTCGACTATCTGCTAGTATGCACTCTGACGAATGGGGATCAAGTGGAACCAACTAAAACGCGATGAATTGATTGATTGTAGATAAAATGAGTGGCAGGCAGAGGGTATGTTATATACACATCTGCAGAGTTGGTCCATAGTTGATATGTGGATGGGACCAATTCCTGCGTGTCTTAGAGGACCCATGGGATACTCGAGAGTGACCTGAGGTGTTGTCTCGGAACCCCTTATTTTACATACAAGACACAAAGAAAAGGCGGAGGACGAAGGAAACCAATAGGAGGCAGCTGTAACTGCTCCACTTTCCTCGACAGCAATTCATTACGGGACAAAGAGAGAATCGCCTCGACATGAGCTTTCCACCTCAAAAGGCTATTTCGTTGCCTACTGTCAACACCTTTGGTTTTCCACAGCTAAAATGCCTCACTGAAGTGACATCTTAGAGCTTTAGAACCATGCCATTGGCCTTTCACCATCATCAGAAACATGAGTCAAGATTTTCCCTCGCGCTATCAGAATGGCCCTCCACGACTAAGGATACAATACAGTACAAAATTTTTCTTCTATGGTAATCTGCAGAGAATTCAACAGGGGTCTAAAGCTCAACAAGTCCTCGTTCGTGCCCTCACGTTCCTAGCGATATTTGACCACCTTTCGTTTACCAGTATATTGACTCAAGGGCCTTCTTCTCATGCATCGCACCTTCCTGGTCAGAATGGGAAGGAATAACCTTCTCTTCTAGCAGGAAACTCCGGAAACAATCTTGAATCCAAAGTGGCATGTCTTTGCTGTGTGCTAGAAAGATCTCTAAGAGGTGCTTATTCTTTTTGCGCAGGGTAAAAGTCCCCGAATTACGCGTACAGCGTGGCTCACTTACCCATCTAACTATAAGAACCAGAAATTGTTTGCTCTGATCGTAGAATTTTTAGCCTCCCACTACGCTAACGAGGCGATCGCACGAGATACCATTTAGGATAGCGTTATTTATAAGACAGTATTATATAATTGGATTGCTCGTATCCAACGGTACTTTAACTGGCAACAATATGATCACAGGAATTATCTGTTCGAACAAGACAAGTTGCGGGCTCTGTAGGGGCGGCTACGAGACCTGGAACCGTTTTCACAAGTCCACTAACAGCCAGGAGCGATGCTGTGCAGGGTGTAGAGAAGCACACGCTGCCTGGCACAAGGGATATTCGAGGTATGTAGCAGAGATGGACCGGGTTCAAGCTGCAGTAGTATACCGATAAGCCTGGTACCGGGTCCCTATCTGCAGGACTTTCGGTTCTCCGTATGTAGCG
Organism: Aspergillus affinis; assembly: GCF_023601865.1. Lineage (NCBI taxonomy): Eukaryota > Fungi > Ascomycota > Eurotiomycetes > Eurotiales > Aspergillaceae > Aspergillus > Aspergillus affinis. The sequence continues at coordinate 116,097 of NW_026515883.1, read as the reverse complement.
GTACGGAGGCCTCTAGCTCGTCTAACAACGAGGGATGCAGTCAGCCGTACACGAGCCTCTTAGAGAGGCGCACAAGGTCCGTTAGTAGGCCTGTAAACGTACGTAACCGCTCAACGATCTGATTTCAACCGGGGTCTACGCTGCCGCACGCTGGCTCGCAGGAAATGATTCCTACAGCTAGTGAACTCTCCGAAGATAGGATAGATTTTGCTGCAGACCGGGTGGGTACGCCTCCGCAGCCTAACCGGGAGAAAGCCAGTCAGCAGAGCGAGTCGGAGATACCTACCCCAGTGACCCCGATGTCTAGATGTCGCCGTGGACGAAGGAGTGGCTTGCAAAACGTTACCGTGCCCAGTCCGCAATACGGCAGGAAGTCTTACACCTAGCTATCATACCAGTTGACTTACCAACCGGCGATATACTACCCACGAAACGATCCCGCGGTAGAGTAGCATACCGAGAACGATCGACCTCGGCCAGTGAGACCCCTACTGTTTCTCTCCCGAAGACCCCGGTACCAACTACTGTACCTACTACGGTTCCTATCACGAGAACCCGCTCAGTATCACAGAAACGCACTAGGGCCGACCGATCATGATCAAGCCCCTTCACGTCCTCCAATATAATACGAATCGATCTAAAGACAAGGTGATAGCACAGTTCCTCCGGGATCCTGCGGTCCTAGAGGCTGACCTCATCTTTGTTCAAGAACCTTGGGAGAACCCTTACCAAGATACCACTTACTATCCTGCCAATGGCTCCCACCAGCTCCTATACCCGGATTCGACCGCGATAGGGGACGAGCGGGCCCGATATAATACGCCAAATCGATTCCAGCACCTGGAAACATAAAGCGCATTCGAAGGACGTCCAGGAGCTCGAGCTCACTGATGCTGACGGCCAACAAGTGCCCATCTTCAATTCGACCTGACCAGGTAGATAGCACTACTCTCGATCTTGTTACCTCTCTAATTACCCTTACCGGCTCTACTAACAGCTCTACTAATCTACGTTTGCTCCTGCTAGGCGACTTCAATCTCTACCACCCGGCGTGGGGAGGAGAACGTTCTAAAAGAGACTCCTCGTCCGACCAGTTACTGGAACTGATGGATACGAGGTGCCTGGACCTGTGGCTGGAGCCAGGTACTACCACGTGGGAGCGCAACGGAAGCAAGACCACTATCGATCTGGTCCTCGGCTCGCAGGACCTGACCCCTAGGCTCGTTACCTGCGAGGTCAACGAGCGAATTCACGCAGGTTTGGACCACTATCCAATACGAATCCTTTTTGATATCAGCACTAAGACCTCCGAAGCACAACGACGAAGGAACTGGAAAGCCTGCAACGTTAAAGACCTGCGGAGCTTCGTGGACCTCAACCTACAGAATTAGGGCTTTCTCTTGCAAACAAAGCAGCATATTGAGCTCGCTATGGAATACCTTAGAAATATATATATATATGTATGTATAAGATGACTTCGAGGAGACCTTTGCACCGGTGTTCCAGTAAGACAGTCTCCGGATTTTAGCAGCAATGGCAGCTAAGGAAAGCTATATTGCTTACCTGCTTGACGCATCTAATGCTTTCGTCAGATCAGATCCAAATTGCATAGAGATCCCGCAGAGTCTGCAAGACTTTGACCCCGAGGCCGGCTAAGGTATGGTTTTGGAGCTGAAAAAGTCATTGTATGATCTACGGCAGTCCGCAAACTTGTAAAACCGTAAGATCAGTCAGTTCCTGAAGAAGATTAGCTTTGATCCTAATGTAACCCTAAAGGTTAGAGACCAGAAATATAAGTTCGAAGAGTTGATTATACTCATTACGTTTCTGAACGGACTGCCCGAGGAGTATGGGACAATGAGAGACTCCCTATTCAGCAATATCACGCTTGAACGAGGATTGATCCTATCAAGATTGCAGCAGAAGGAGTCACAGCTGAGAATCAGTATCACTGAAGAAGCTGAGGAATCTGCAAATCGGATAAAGCACAGTCGGGAATGTTCCAATTGTGGCAAGATAGACCATTTTGCGAGAGACTGCAGAGCCCCTAAGAAGGAGAGGGAGCTAGAGGAAAGGAACAGCCGAAGGGATCGATATGGCAGAGATTCGCGACAAGACCTCAGAAGACCTGGCAGAGATAAGGGCCGAGGAAGATATAAAGGCCGCCAGAGAGGCAAAGCTCGTACGGCAGACGAAGAATCCGAGTCTGATAGCAATTCGAGAGCTAGTATCAGAGGTTCTACTAGAGATAGCGCCCACCGAGCCTACGAAAGAGGCAACTACCGAACCTACAAACAAAAGGCATACCGAGCAGTCGAGAATGCTTACCGAGTCGAATTGAAAAAACAAATCAGTGAAGGAATGATTGACCAATTCCAGCTAGCGAATAGGTTGATCGAGGGTTAACGAGGCTGGTGCTAGCAAACAGGTACCAGGGGCATGTACGAAGAGCGAGGGATGTACCACCGAGGCGGAGGAGTTTTTTACCCGATAGGGCCTCCCCCCTACACGGTTTTCCCCCCTAGATAGCGAGATAGACCGGATGGCCATGGGCCCAACGGAGTAGCAATATTATTATTATTTTTATTATATATAGCCGTCCCCAATCCCTGGCATAATGTTCAGCCACCGTGATACTCAACATTTTGCATTACGAATGCGAATATATTCGCTATTCGTGCCGACCCCTACGTCGCGCTATACAACATGACACTCATCACCAAATAGCTCTTATACATATGTGCAACACGCCCGCCCACAGCACCAACCGCAATGTGAGGCCAAGACGCGTCGACACGTATCGAAACCGGCGGTGTTTCTAGCACCGTGCTATCTATGTTGTCAACAGGGCCATCCTGTCTATCTCCATTTTTTGGCTTCCCCCCCCTTGCGTCCGATAAACCCGCAACATCTGCATTGCCTCGGTAATATCTCTTATGACACGAACTAACTCGCCTTCCAGGTAACTGGCTCGAGGTAAAACACCACATGTATCTAGTCCTAGTCAGATAAAGAGGCCCAGAGCGTGTAATGAAGGACGCTTCATATTTTGTGTTAAAAAATGGCTAGCTATGCATCATTATTCCAAAACTTCTAAATAGTAATTCGCGCTGCAAGACGTGATGGTGTGCGAAACCCTTAGGGCTCACATTCCAGAATTATTCGTCCTCAATGTTTGCTTGAACCAATCAGGGACACTGAATCCTACTAACTTCACGACCTAGCCTCCACATCAGAAACAGCCTGGGGTTTCGGCTTGACACTCCTCCAGCGGATCCCGAGTGAAAGGAGGAATGCAACGGCAGCAACACTGGTTGCGACGTAGAACGTCCTGGTGATCGCGTAGTTGTATGCATCTAGCACGCCTCGAAGGTGCGCCGCAGAAACCACGTTCCTCACTTCAGCGGACCCTGCACTGAGAATGTTCTCTATCTCGTGGCCGTCAAATCCCCAACTGTCCAGTCGCGAGACAAGTTTGTTCTCAAAGATAGCCTCCGCGATGGCGAGGTTCACGGAAGCCCCGAAGAATTGAAAGCATTGCAGTAATGAGGTACCGACAGGAATATCCTCGGGCTTGAGGACTGTTTGTGTCGCAACATAGGGCATTGAGAGGGTCATTCCGACACCAAGACCTTGGAGGACTTGGAATGGGATCCACTGCTGGTGGGGAGTGCTTTCGGAGAAGGTAGAGAAGAGTCCCGTTGCTATGCTCATCAGGCCCGTTCCAAGGAGCATGTAGGGATTTGGGTATCCGAGATACTTAAGTGAGGCGCCTGTCAGTGTTGCAGAGAGGACATCAGACAGCGCTAAAGGGAGGTACATGACTCCAGATTTCGTGGGCGAGGCATTTTTGATTACCTGGAACCATTCTGGAAGGTAGTAGATTGAAATGTAAACGGCACCCATGGCGAAAAACTCGCTAAAACAAGAGAAGAGCATCGTACGCTCAGTGATCAGACGCGGTGGAATCATGGCATTGTCACCCCTTCGTATTTGCCAGAGAGCAAAGATAAGACCGAGACCCGCACCTCCAATGAAGAGACCAATTATGGTAGCACTCTTCCAAGAGTGTTCGGTCCCTCCCCATTGAAGAGCCAAGAAGATCATGATGATGGCCGGAGCGAAAAGAAAAGCGCCCAGCAAGTCCAGGCTTTCCAGTCTGCGAAGGACCGACGGAGAGTTCTTCGTGTCGCGCGGAGGCGGTCTGAAGAAGAAGACCAGTGTAAAGATGGTAACAGCGCCGATAGGGAGATTGATCCAAAAACACCACCGCCACGTCGCATGCTCAGTGAATGCACCACCTAATACGGGTCCGATGATGGTGGCGATGCCAAATGTGGACTGAAGAATTCCAATGTAGAATGGTCGCTTGACCAGCGGGATGGAAACTGCGACAATACAGAATGCCCCGGTAAAGCATCCTGCTGCCCCAATTCCGGCGATAGCACGTCCGACGATGAGCATAGGACTATTAACAGCAAGGGCGCACAGCAATGAGCCAAGCTCAAAGACGGCAAGACATCCGAGGAACATGCCCTAAATGTGTTAATGGAATTTTTACCTCCAACTGGAAATTTTGGATAATCTCACTTTCATTGCAAAGCTCGCGAACAGTTTGCCTGCGATAGGCTGCAAGGCGCACATCGCAAAGGAGTATGCACTTCCATACCAGCCAATATCACTGGTGCTGTTGAATTGTGAGGTGATTCTGGGAATGGCCGTGGCAATGATGGACGAGTCCAGTGACATGAGAAAAATCGAAAGACCAAGTCCAGTGATGACCAGGACTAGTGGAATTCCAGTCAACTCGTAGTTGTTCGCATCGTCTGCTCGAGAGCCGCTGTCGCCAGTCGACACGCTGTTTGCCTCTGAGGCTCGTAGGTCCCCAATGGAATTTTTCTCAGCCATCTGCTGTGGCAGTTATGATGACGATAGGGTTGAATTCGAAACATGAACAAATGAAGACAGCAATTTATATATTAAGGGGACTATATAGTTGATGCACACCCCGAAAGCGGACCCGCTTTGGGATTAGCGCAAGTTAATCAACATGACTCACGATGGCTCAAAGAGCATCCATTGGTCCTCGGTATGACCCGCCGCAATCGTGCATCATAAATTCATACTGAGCCATTTCAAGTAATCTAACTCAACTTTGAATCAAGATTCCAATCGAATTTACAACCAGGACTAGGCCTCGCCCTCACCCGCGGGTGGAGGGTCAAAATCGACCCACGGGTGAACCTCGGAAGGTGGAGAGTCCAAAGTTGCTCACCCTCGGCGGGTGGAGGGTGCCAAGGAGGGTAAGCATGGGCCGGCCCATTTACCTTAGATATTCGTGAAATGCCATCCCCCGCAGATTAGATGTCGGCTTCAATTTCTTTTTCACCCTCTGACGCCAATATTTTTATGAAATTATACTACCCCCAACATAGTAGTAATTACCTAAAAATATAAGAAATCGAATTAGATTGCTGCACTTTATACAGCATCAAAAAGCTTAGAGACAACTAAATCGAATTCACGAACGATCGATGCAAGAAGGTGTACCAGCTTCCGTTTACACAAATTTATCTTTTGGCTTGCAATATGTTTAGTGGCTGGTAATCTATTTGGTAATTTGCTATAGTAAAAGGTGTATAATTAGAACACTCTCAAGTACGACTAGAAGTCAACCGGTCGCGCGTTCGATTCCTGATACGGTCAGATCAGGTCTAGGCAGGACAGCCTTATGTTGCAAAATCGGACATGCGGCTGACAAGGGAGCCCCTTGGGGGCCAGCTCTATATGATCCAATACGCCCACGAAACCCGTTTAGCCCAAGGGGTCCAGAGGGGATGGCTGATGGGACTCAGCCATTTGAACGGCGGGGTATTGTGACGAACTGACCAAGAACCACTATATAGAGCGATGCGCGTACCAAGTCGTTGACTTGGTATTCTGGTCTTTTTAGTAGCTCAGTCGGTAACCGTTCCACAGACCTACTATATGGATCTCCAGGTAAGTAATTTGTAGCCAATTTATAACTGCTTGATATCTAATTATGTTACTTAGGAGTATGTGCAGGAGATCTATCAGAATAATAATCAGATTTTTATTATCTGTGTTCTGAAAGACCAGGCTGAACTCCTCCATACTTAACCTTCAGTTGAGATTGATATATCATATAAGCGTATTCAATCTAAAGAGCAAAAGGAGTTGGTATTTGCTGCATACATGAATAAGCAGAAGAAAAGTATGCAGAACTACTTTTACTGCTCGCTAAGTACTTACTAATTACTTGAGAATAGCTATTACGCTTTGCCGTGTCTTTACAACTGAGGATACCACGGAAGGCTATTATATTATATTCATAAGGGTTTATAATATCGCGCATAAGTTAACAGGTAAAAAGCTTACCTTTCGTGCTATACATGGCACCGGCCTGCATGCTCTAGTGATGGATATTGATAACAAACAAATTGAAGGTATTTCCTAACTATTTCTCAAGTACTTGCGAAGCAGTAATTAATCGTCCAACATAGGACTATCTCAGTTTCTAATAGAGATTGACCCAGAACATCATTCACGACTCTGGCTCCTAAAAAATATTCTTATTCTATGTCGGGTGCATTTTCTTCGAGGAATTCGTAAAACTATTTACAAAAACTCTTTGAATCAGCATATTGGGGCACAAATGGCAGCACTTCTAGAATGCACATCTGAGGAAGACTACTTAAAATAGTATAATTGTTTGATTCATAAGTACTTTCTAACTGGTTCTTAAGTACCCCTCAAGTACTTGCTGATCAATTATTTTTAGAATATGAGCATCCGGCAGTTCAGAACTGGGCTCGACATAAAAAGAGTGCAGTTATTGCAGCAGGCTTTAACAAGAATTGCTCTCTTATTCCATATTATATTTTTGATTTAGTTCAGAAGAGTACAAATGCAGTTGAGCAAATACATAACAAGTCCAATTGTTGTGGAAAGCAATTAATACCATTGCAAGCAATTTTAGAGTAAGTACCAAGTACTTATGAAGTACTTCAAAGATACTTGCTAATTACTTACTAAATACATATAGGTCATGGAAGTTAGATCTACAAGACATCCAGCAAAATCGAGCATATAGCTCTTATGGTATTCGACATCAGTATGCAACTCGAACTCTTAAAGCTAGTCATCTTAATCATATGGCTCGATCTGGTATGTCTTTGTCTGGAATACTTGTAAAGCACTTACCAAATACTTTAAAAGTACTTATTCTAAGGTATTCTATAGAGCTAGCTCAGCAAGAAAAAGAATCTAAATCTTCTGAATTAAATATTCAAGATGAAGACCAAATATTCTTTCTATCTTCTAGCAGTGGCAGGCCATTACAAAGAACTTCAAGTCAAAGAGGCAGTCGAAGAGGTAGTCAAAGCCAGCGAAGAAACTCCCGAGCAAGATCAAGGTACGATTCCTATTAAGTACCTGAAAATCATTTATTAATTGCTTAATACTTACTTCCCTAGTACCTCCCAAGTCAGTCTTCAAAGAGTTGCTACTGCTAATTTTCGCGACCAATCCCAGAATACTGAGCTGCAGAAACTGGAGGAAGAGTTAAAGATTCAGAATCTAAACGCTGAAACACTTGCGAAACAGATTGAAATCAAAAAAATAAATCCAAGTGAAGAATTCCAGTGGTACTTTGGATAAGGGCCATCCTAATGGAATGATAAGAGTCCCTTCATCCGAATCTGGTAAACGTGGTAGCCCGCACAAAATCATCTTCCTGATATACTCTGGGGGTTGGGCCACTTTCAGTTCGGGTCCAATCTATTCCAGCCCATTCAGCTTCTAATTAGAAATGTAGGCATGTATGGCGAAGCTCTGTTCTATATAATATTGTGTGGGGTTCAAGCGCCCAGGGCTGCATGTGGCCGCACTTACAAGCTTCCGGTTCTTGCAGATCTGTAGCAAAAGACACAAGAAAGTGTTCGGACGTCCTATGCAACGCAGAAGTAGGATATCAATACGACTTGTAATCAAATGAAATAAATAGTTTAACCTCATAATACCTAATTGTTGGAATAATATTGTCAACCAGACCAGAGAGGTGGAGTATCCTGACCTAATCCACATACCGCACAGCACCTTGCTTGGCCTAGATTTGGCCTACCATTCCAAATGACATACCAATGGATCAGGAATGCATAGGTGTAAACAAGTGGAACTATAAATGGCTAGGCAGATTGCAGTTTAGAAATGACACTTCACTTTTACCCACCGAGCATATACCTACATTCCGTTGAATCGATAGGATATCTGCTTAGGGCAATGACCAAGTCAACCGACACTAATGAAACAGCATGCCGTTCACTTGCCCTATTTTCAAATACAACTTTCAATAGCCTGTGATGGCAGGTGCGTAGGAAAACTGTCCAGTTTAAAGTGGGTGTCTGCAAGGCCAGAGCTGTCTCAGCTGAATAGGTTACTAACATGATTCATTTAGCTCCTTTATGAAGCACAGTTACATTCGGTAAGTACTCACCCATTATTATTCCGCTTCGTTGAACCTACTTGAATTCAACAATGATTTCTAGGTCCCAGAGGACATTTGGTTCCACGTAAGAAGTATTATCTATAAATAAGTACGGGGTAGAAAGTGTAGCTGACACATGGGTTGAGTAAGATTTCAAGTCGAAAGAAAAGGCAAGTAGGCCAGCCATCCTTTTGAGTCTGTCTTCCGTCTATACCGTGTGACATGCGAACCATCGCTCAGCTCGACTGCGGTTGGGCGTAATCGGTATCCAAACAGCGACGGCAGCAGGACGAAAGGCACGAGGTAATAAATAAAGCCCAAACTAAGGATGCCAAGTGCCACAACCGGTGAGAGCCAATATGGAAGGCCTGAAGTCTCACTATCTCCATGAGGAGGTATGAAGGGCATTACAATCAGGAACATGCTACCGGCCAAGTAGAACACAATAATTGCCCATGGGGCCTTGAACACAGGCCGGTCCTCCTCAGGATCTCTCGAGCACCGTAGCTTGATTAGGCCAATGGTCGTGGCAGTTAATAGCACAGTCGTGGGATACGATGATAGTTTCACAACGAAGTTGAAAGCATCACCGGCTGGAGGCGCGCATGTGAATAGAATCGTAACCAGGAGATGGATCATGAGTGCCATGATCGGTGTTCGAAATGGTCGGTTTTGCATAACGAGTGTTGGAAAGGGGGCAATGCCATCCTTGCCCAGCTCTTGGATGACACGGGCTGGCAAGCTACGTTAGAATCGAAACGGATCGTAAATTGGGTAGGTATCAAAGACTCGGAGCTACTCACGAACGGTGAAGGCAATTCCTAGAAGGTGCCCCAAGGCAGATATGGCCACCAAAGCTGGAAGTGCTTTGACCGCCGCAGACTGACCAAATACATTTGAAAACAAATTGGCGGCGATTGTGACCTCACTGTGAAGAAACTCTTCCCTTGGTACTGCGGCAAACTAAGGCGAAACGTATCAGATAAGATCCACGAAAACGGGATAGGATACAGCCTCACGTATGCAATGTTGGCAAGAATGTACAGCACCGTTATTATGCCCATGGCCGCGGGGAGGGCGATGCGAAGGGTTTTGTGGGGGTTGCGAACTTCCGAAAGAACTGTGTTAACATTATCATAACCGTGGAATGCGAATATGGCATTTAGCAATGCTGTTCCGATACTATAACCATCATTTGATGTTCCGCGAAACGAAGTCGACAGATCGAAATTGTGTGTGTTGGGCACGTGGCCAGCCAGAGCGGCGAACCCGGTACAAACAATAAAAAGCAAGATAACCAGTTTCACCAGGCTCAGTAGGTCCTGCAGAGCCTTGCCGCCTCGAGGCCACACTGTGTGAATGCCCACCGCGAATGCCGAGGCCGCGATGGCTAGTCCTCGCAATCGCCAGGTGGTGGCGTCCACGCCAGCGGCTTGAAGCAGGTAGCTAGAAGTGGTGATGGCGTTACTTGCGGAGACCTGCAAGAAGACGCAGTAGAACAAATATATACAGGTGACTAGGAGCTTTGGTGCAAATGCAGCCTCCAGATACACCTTCATTCCACCGGATCGTGGCATCCGAGTACCCAATTCTAACATCACCAGGGCCCCGCATGTTGATATGAGACCGGCAATGACCCAGATAATCAAGGCCATCCCCACACTGCCGCTCAGTTTGAAGATTGTAGCGGGCGTTGAAAATATCCTGACATTGGATCGGGTCAGTTCAGCTTCTTTGAATGCAACGGATCCACGTACCCAGCCCCGACAATCTTGTTCACTACTAACGAAATGGCCCCGAAGACCCCGATATTTCGGTCTTGCAACACGTGGGATTCCTCGACCCGAAGGGAACCTTGAGGCTTGAAATCCGTGTCTGCCGTTCCAACCTCCTCCGATGTTGCTATACAATCAGTTATTGGCGTACAAGACGGCAAGGATAATACTCACATATCTGCATATTGCCGGGTGCCATGGCTTTCTGATGCTTTTTTATCAGATCATGTCGGATAGACCCCCATGGTGCTTTATAGCCCAATACTTGATGTTTTTGGCTTGCGTGACGAATACCTGATATCACGACATGCACTGAGGACGAGATATTTCGTATCCCTGCATCCCTAATGACACATCGAAATTGCCATCTCCATAAATGCCAAGAGGTGCAAGAGCATGTACGCAGTACCCAGAAGATACAGGGGGTGGAACGATAAGGGCACCGAGGGTCCGACACCGTTTGGCTTCCGATGACACCTTATAGACCCACAGTGATGCTAACCGCTAGCAAATCCTGTTCCCCCGCTTGTCGTATGTACTCCATACGACAACATGGTCTCGGTCGCAAGATAGATGACGGTACAGCGGCATATGTCTGCAATACTCTTTCATATTGAGGGGCTGCTATCCTGCTTTGAAGTTCGTGGAACGAAGCATCAACCATCGACTTGTATCGTATCCCTGTTAGGCAATTGCTGCAAAACTGGCAGCTTACCATCAAGGTCGCACTGACGGGATCCAGATTGCATGCGGAGGTTCACCGAGAGAGTTCAACTCGGAATAGCATTCTCTGTCTCCGTAATCGCCCGCGTTCTGACGGTGGAACCTTGGGTTTGGTTGCTCGGTGGCTGAATTTCCGAGTTATTTAATTCGCCGTGCAACCATCCATCGTTCACGGCAGTGATTTGTACTCTCCGAAAAAAAAAATTTTAAGAAGGGATAGAGGAAGATCCGGTCACGAATAGCAGAGTCGTGCGAGCACCCGGCACCATGGTCGAGACACAACGTGTGCAGCCCGATATCCAGTATCATCCGGATTATACCAAATATAAAGCACGCACCCAACGCCGACAAGAGCATGAATCGCTAACCACCAGCTTGCCCAAGGGGTTCCCGGCGGAACTATCCTCGCCCCTAGTGTGGCATGGAAAGGATATTGAAAAGAGCGACGATTGGATCTATTCGCTAAGTGAGGATCAGTTGGAAGAGATTGATTCGGCCCTGCGAACTTTCGAAGGTGAGTAAATCTAACGGTTCTGCCGAACTAATCCTGACTGACCCTCTGGCTAGCTCTTAAAAAGCCTCTCGGGTACATCAACAACGAGACGTTTCCGCTGCCTACCGTGCGACCTGTCCTGCGTGCTTTGTCCAAAGTCTTGCATCTTGGTCGCGGCTTTTTTGTGCTCCGTGGATTGCGCGTTGATAGATATACCCGCGAGGAGAACATTATCATCTATGCGGGCGTGTCATCGCATATTGGCAATATCCGTGGGCGGCAGGAAGACACGCGCTTCTCAAACGGAACCTCTCTTGTTCTGTCGCACATTAAAGATCTGTCCAAAACGGTCGACAGTGGCAATATAGGCGCACCATCGAACACGGCCGATAAGCAGGTATTTCACACGGATGCCGGAGATATCATCTCACTTCTTTGCTTGAATCCTGCCATCGAAGGAGGGGAGAGCTATATTTCGAGCAGCTGGCAGGTGTATAACATTCTGGCACGAACCAGACCGGACTTGATCCATACGCTATCTCAAGATTGGCCTGTCGATGGGTGAGTGAGAACAACCAGAAGCAAAATTTTAATATGCAACTGATGGATGAGCTGACGAAGAAATTAGTTTTGGCAATGGCCAGAAGCCCTATACTAATCGGCCACTACTCTATCACCAACCTGCGACGTCGTCCGCTCCCGAGCGGATCTTGATTCAATATGCACGACGTTATTTCACGGGCTTTCTCTCGCAGCCTCGGTCCTCCGATATTCCACCCATCACCGAGGCGCAGGCAGAGGCGCTGGATGCCTTGCATTTCCTGGCAGAGGAGAATCGAGCATCCTTGGACTTTCAAAAGGGCGACATCCAATACGTTAATAATTTGAGCATCTTTCACGCTCGTAATGGATTCACGGACGAGCCAGGAAACGAGTATGTGGACCTTATAATGGTAGTACTTGGTATTTACGCTCACTGTTGAATCCTAGGCGACACCTGATGAGGTTGTGGCTGCGTGACCCCGAACACGCATGGCAGACACCCGGGCCCCTTCGCGCTCGCTGGGACAATGTGTACAAGGATGTGCTTGCAGATGAACAGGTCTTTCCGCTCGATCCACGGCTGCGAAAGACTGTTGGATCTTGAATCCGGCTCTAATGGAGCCCAGAGTAGAAATCAATTAGAAAGTTTGTTTATGCGAGACTCGGCACTTTAGCTTCAATTGACTCCAATCCTCGGTACCTATGTGCAGGAGTCAGCACTGATACAATAGATAAAGATTTCCGGTTCAGCCGCAGTCAGAATGAGAAATATTGAATCTTCTTTGGATTAGTGCCTAGATTGAAACCAAACTTCCGGGCACTAAAAATATATCTGGCCTGCTTCATTCCATGGCACATCGAACAAACAAATTGGGAGAAAGGCTCACTGGAGCGAGTGACTCGCTCGCCAGGGAGGTGCATTTCCACGATACGAGCGTTGCTCTATGATGTGACCCGATCCAGACCAGGGAGAGAGTGAAACAAGGGAATGGACGAAGACACGGCCGCGACCGCGTCGCGTCCGTCGATCCAGAAACTAGACCAGTTGGAAGCACTAATAATTGTGGGTCCTTTCGCATTCCAGGAGAACCTACTAAGTAAAATCCGTAGTTTGCACCAAATGTCGGTGCCAGTGCGACGGGATAGCATTAAGGTTACATTAAGAGGGCGTTTTCAAATCACATCCCATGCGCATTCATTTCAATTCCCTTGCCCATAACGAGCTGCAATCTTTTCAGCTCACCTCAAGGCTGAGTCGCCATTCATGCCCACCCCCAAAACCCAACCATGAAACTTTCAAATTCGTTCACTCGGATCCGGTGGTCGATCATAGCGAGGTCTCAAATACGAATTTCACAAACACGCCATAAATCCCCAGCAAACCCAAGACCGAAGGAATGCCGAGCTTTGCCGTAACATTATATGGCATCGCCCATGCCGCTTGGTTGGCTAGAATGCGGCGCGAAGGGTACATGTACCAAGGGGCCGTCACTGACATCCAGAACTGGACCCAAATAAACCCGACCAGCTTTTGCCAAATCGGGGTCGTTGCCTGCGGTCTTGGGCTTGTTATTCGAGTCCAGGCCGCCTGGATAGTGTCTTCAATGATGATCCCCAACGCAAATGAAGGGAAAAAGGAGAGAGCACCAGACCCCATCGCACTGAGACCCATGATATTGGCAGACACACCATGCAGGATGCCCGACATCAAGAACACCAAGGAGATATTGGTGTACCGCTCCACAAGTGATGGGTGAGGCAACTGCAGGATGTCGCGTGTGACAAAGGAAGTCAACGAGGTAAATGGCCATCGAAGTATTTGATGCCAGAATTTTCTGCGGATGCGTCAGTCCGATTCCCTCATCAGCATCCGTCGGGATCATGACGCTTACCCCCAAAAATGACGCAAGGTGTATGACTGCCACATACTTCCAAACAAGGGCCGCCAATCTTCCGGCGTATCGAGACCCGCCCCCACGAAGATGACGGACAAGGCACGCCAGGTCGAATCTAGGAGTAAACGACTGACAGCGTACCAGGATACGAATGGAGTAAAGGCTCGGATGAACCACTGCTCAGCGGTCGCATCCAGGTATGCAAACTCCATTCCTGGGCTGTAAAATTTATCGGTGTTCTCTGGGGGTTCCTGCAGCGTCACTGCGAGCAGCAGATCCAGGAAGAGGTACTGCCAGGCCAGGATACCCACTTGTCGAAGAAGGAACGAGCTGGTACTGACAGATTTCCGCTCGCGGGTCAGAAAGGAAGGGTGCGAGGGGAGATTCTTTACCTCCCAGCCGGTGTTGACTCCTCGAAGACTGACCACGAGCCGGGCAGCCCCGAGTACTTTGGCGATGAATCCCGCCGAGCGCGACCCGGCTCCATGACGTACCAGATCATCCCAAGTGACACCCGAATGAAGCAGCAGGAGATTAATACAGTGCGTGACCGCGATGATGCCCTCGCACGCCAGGAAGCTGTTGTGGAAGACACTATTCGACAGTTGGGGAGAAAGGAAATAGATGTGGTATGCGAAGAACGACATCAAAGGAATTCCCGCAAAACGCAATACAGAGCATCTCGGAGTCAGGACGACCAGAACTGCCGGCAGCAAAATCTGCAGGGCAAACAGAAAAGTCACCTTGAGCAAGGTCTTTCCGGAATCGTCTGCCATGCTGAAGGGGTAACGGTGACCATCTACCAGCCACAGGGAATACTCGCAGACAACAAACAAAATGCAAAGTTTAACAGACAAGAAATTCCCACGACCAGGTAGTCTGTACGACATCAATTGCCTGATGCCTTTGTCTTAACCTAGTCTTTATCACGCGATGGACGTGGATCGGACACTAACATCCGCTCCTCGGGTCGCCTTGCCCTTACGGTGAGAACAGGCTGCTACGCCTCTGGGGGCAAACGGCGCCTTCGCTGGCAGCTGGCAAGGGTTCCGGTTGCTCCTGGTATATAGTCAGACCGGTTTTCATCCGAGGAACTCACCTAAAATCGTTAGGCCCATTATCAGATTACTACACTACAGTACTTACCTCTTTTTCTTAGCAATGCCATCGTGGGTGATTGCTGGAGCGTCTCGCGGGATCGGGGTACGTTCCATTCCTCGTTTAGTCAGGATTCACGCTTGGCAGCTAAAATAGGGGAGACTAGCTGGAGTTCGTCAATCAACTGGTAAGTTTGATCAAGTCTGACACCGGCTACAGAATGCCACGCTGACGAGAGCATCTCTGGTAGTCGGCCAACTCGGCGAATGAGGTTTTTGGCATCATTCGCAGTGCCCCAAACCCCGAGCTGTCCGAGCTGGCCTCCAGCAGAAATAACCTCCATATCATTCAGGCGGATGTGTCCGACGCCAGCAGTCTCTCCCGCGCCGCCCAGGAGGTCGCAGCGCGGACTGGAAACAAATTAGATGTTCTCATCCATAACGCCTGCTCGACAGGACTTGAGTTCCGCTTCTATCCGGCAACGGCATTGTGAGCAAAGAACCGAGGGAGCTGGGAGCAGCCTGTTCACCTTACTGATCATCTTCCAATCAGCACCGATAAGCCAGATGAATTGAAGAAAGAACTCGATGCGTGTGTCTGTTTCCGTCCTCTCAACTTCTGCGCCTCTTCAGCCGTGAAGCTCACTCTTTCCCAGGTCCATGTCAACCTCCTCGGTGCCATCTACACCATCAACAGCTTTCTGCCGTTGATTCGTAATGGGCAAGAGAAGAAGATTGTCTATATCACGTCCCCATCCGGGGATGCAAAATTCACCCGTGCCTGCAGTGTGACTGTGACCCTGGGGTACAGCATCAGTAAAGCGGGGATGAACCTCATGATCGCAAAGTACGCCGCCGAGCTGGCGGGCGAAGGAATCAAAACCCTGGCTCTAAGCCCCGGCTGGGTCGATACGGACGGAAGTAAGTCCCCCTCCCTTGCCGTGCAAAGCAATGATTTGGTCCGGTGGGCTGATTTTTACCCCGTCACGTCAGCCCGCGACATGGCCCCAACGGAGGAATACCTTCAATTGGCCCTGCAGGCGTTCCAAAAGTTAAATCCGAATATAACGAGACTGCTCACAACGGAGGAGTCCGTCCAGCAGCAGCTCGAGGTGATCAATAAATTGACAGCCGAGCAGAGCGGCCTGGCCTTGTCCCACCACGGCGATGAAAATTGGCTATGATCGCAACTCATTTTTCACAGTACAATGACCAAATTGAAACAGGTTCCTTGTTAAAAACGTCCTGTAAAGTCAGTGCAACCAGAAGAAAAAAGTATCGTATCATCCACACATAATAACGTTCAGAAACGAGGGCCACCCCGGATGACATACGCTCATTTCCTGAATAAAAACATAGAACACTAGGTTTCAATGGCAATCATATCCTAACGACCGGACCTTATTGTCATTTGCTGTTCTTCTGTTACGCTTTTTTCCTTTTTGCCTTTGAACTGTTCTTTCCTTTTCCCTTTTCTTTCGGCTTGGATTTATCGGTCTCCCGTCTGATATATTTCACAACAGTGACATAGGAAGATCCGGACGCAGGTAGAAGGAAACTCATATAAGTCTATTTTGGAGTTTATGACACGCCTCACCATATTCTAATGAAATATTCTTGATAGCGATAAATAACAAGATGTTTTTCCAATTTACAATGATATATCCAGAACTGATAGACCAAGTCTTGGGCCTAAGGGGGTCCTCGCCAACTTCGCATCTGATCAGTTGGGGAACAACACCAAATCATAGAAGCTCACTCATTTAATCTTGTAATATTGGTGAGCGACCTCTTCCTGATTCTTTTGGCTGTCGAGTCATCGCGTTTTGAAAATGAGGTTGCCTTAGCCAACTGGATCGAACCCCATGAGTAGGTACTAGCCAGAGTCGCTGCCGGGCCACACAACACGGTGCTCACTAGAATATACCCCAAGGTGTGGGAAACCGGCGTATCCAGAGCCTTTATCCTGGCGAGATCCCATGTGTAGTACAGGCACCACGAAGTTGTGGCCGCGGTCAGTGGAAGCAGGACGTGAACTATAGGGAGCGAGAGCAGCCCTGTTCCTTGTGCAAAAATTCTAGCTCCAAATTTGAGTGCGAGAGCGAGATGAGCGGCGCTGGCGATAAACCTAATGGTAACGAAAAATGTTCTCTGATGAGGAAGATCCCCGGTGCTAAAAACAGCCTCTATGCCATTGGGAATTGAGGAAATTGCCCGCAGAAGCTTACTGGTAAGGAAGGTGACAAGGGGAAGGCAGAGATGTGCTATCTTCCACGAGTCTAGGACGTTGTTATGGGTGCTTGTCACCGACAGGGCCATTGGGATTGAGTATACAAGAATCAGTGAGAGCACTAAGGCCTTTGCAGCGGCAAGATCAGTCATCGTCTGGGGCATGTGGTAGTAGGCGACCGTCCGACTTAACCCGATGTGCAGGGCGATGTAGATGGGGAGGATTATCTCCCAGCCCCAGTGGTTCGAGGCCAGAATCCACGGCACGGCACTTGGGACGAATGGTCAGATTGCAAATCAATGATAATAGTCGGGGTGTTAGTACCACATACCTGGTGAGAGGTGAGATCAGAAATGGGGCTTTGTAGGATTCGATGACCCACAGCCCGCTAATTGAGACGGCGATCAGAGAGGTGTAAATTTGTATGACACCGGGAGCTCCTCCGATACTCTGATTCATCCCTCCATCGAGGAGGTTAGACGGAAACAGTCTGGACATCCACCAGGACAGAGAGGCCACGAAGGCCAGGAGAGAGATCCATGCGAGGGTGGCGAAAAGTGGACGAGGCCGAGGTCGGGCTTGGATATCTGGCAGGAAGGGACAATATCCTGCCTTAGGAGCAGGTAGACCTTTGAGACTGCGACCAGGGGTAAAAGAAGATCCCAGCTGCGGCAGGAAAGCCACCACGAAGTTGAGTCGGGGGATGACATGCAGGGCCATGAACTTAAGAACGGGATTATCGAACGACTCCATCCGTTGGACGAGATTCGCTTCCTCGCGCAGGGCTGTCAGTCGGACGAATCTTTCGCGTTCAAACTCCGCCAGAGCCTTTTCGACACGCGCTGGATCCTGTAAAGCACCCTGCCTTCGTAGCTCCCACAGAAGGTCGGCAATGAACGCGCTCTCCTCGATTGCCGAGTTTGCGCCCTGGCCGGCGACTGGGTGAAGCTTGCGAAATGAGTCTCCGATCAACAGAATGTTCTTGAAGTGGCATTTTTCAAGAACAAACTCCTGTAACGGGATGGCTGCCGAGTAGATAGACCGCCTGTACAGATCCCCCAGAGTCAGGTCGGGGCCGATCTGATCTGTCGCATACTTCTCCACCAAAGATTGCTTTACCTCGGATCCAAGCTTAGGAATGATGCCAGTTTCCGTCTTCGGATTCTTGGCACAGAGCCACCAGTAGAGCTCTCCTGAGCCCTCGCGTCCCTCTTGGAAGAAGTAGGATCGTTGCTCGTTGTAGGCACGGAGCGAGCCGCCCTGCGGCAGGCCGGAATTGTGAGCGATCCCTACGACGGCCGTGTAGATCGATATGATACCTGGGCAAGCAAACATCAGAGACGCATTCATGCATGTGCACGTCCAGGGACAGACTCACTTGATCGGTCATGCTTGGGGATATAGCCGGGCTTCTGTGCATCTGCGATACGCCATAACTCTCGCCGGACGTTGCTCCGAACGCCGTCCGCTCCCACAACGAGGTCGCCGGTGAAGACGGCGCCATCCGTCGTCTGAACATGCGCTTTGCCGTCCACGAGTTCAACACGGACCACTTCTTTCAACAGGTGGATATTAGATTTCCGTTGAATTTTATTGAACAGAATCCTCAGACAGTCATGGCGCGACAGAAAATGGATCTTGTATCCAAACCTGCGGGGCAAAAGATTAGCATCTGGCCGGACTACAGGGATTCAGACGCACAATTTCTCCAGCCACTCGCCCATGTTAGGATTGAAGATCACCGTGCCACCGTCCGGGGACAGCGCCGCTCCTGCGTTGACCGGCGATCCATGCTGCGTCATCGAATCCCAAACGCCGATTTGGTCGAGGATGCGCGCCCCATTGGGGGTCAACCCTACGCCAGCCCCTAACTTGGGCGCGACGTCTGAATGCTTTTCGAGCAGCTCGTAGTCGAAACCGTATGCTTCGAGCATGATGGCCAGCGCCAGTCCCGCGATGCCGCCGCCGATGATCAAAACCTTGAACGGAGCAGTCATCCTGACCAACCAACAATTGAGATCGGGATGTTTGTCGTAGAGCATCCGGTGACCCTGACCGGGGATTGCAGGACTCCGTGCATATTTGAAGTTCCTACGCTCCCATGGGGTATCTACACCAGAGCGCGTGGTTGGACCGGTGTCGAACTACCTCGTTAGGGTACACCTTCCAATCTGATCACAGCCGCTGTGTCGTATTGCCACCACGCAAGTCGTTAATTCCAGCGCTACACGCGACGAGGCCGAGGGACCAAGAGATTCCCGCTGTCATCTGGCGGAAGGGACGATCGTCTCCATGCGACATTGCAGACTCGTCTCGTTGTTACTCTATTCGCTATCGCCAGCTCCCAACGTGATGGAGTACTGAGTACAGGATCCGGAGCCGTTAGTGCTAGGGGACTGGGCGCGGCTCGTATTCCATCCAGAAAGGTGGAGAACGCGATCTTCAACAAAAGGTTGCTGAGTGTCGTGATTCCGACTGTCTCACTCCCCCCAGGCGCATTCGCAAGAAATTCCTACTCCGTTCTCCTAAGGAAAAAAATGCGCTCCAGAATTGCCTCGAAGCAGTAAATGCCTCGTCGTCCTGCGGGGTTTGTAATTGCTTGGTCATCTGTTGGGACGGGCTTACCGGCCGATCGCCTGCTGCAGGAGGCCCTGATTGCCTCCGGTATAGGCGAGGATGAGATGAGAATATCTGCCGCAAGGAGAGTGAAACCGGGTGTTTCCTTGGGGCAGTGGAAAGGGACTCAATCAGAGCAGCTCACCAGCGACCGGAACGATTCGTAATGCAGTCATGACAAAGGTGATATTTTAGTGCGTGTGAATCTCACCGCAGCGCCAATCTGAATGCCGGTCGGTCGGCGCCTTCTGCTCGCTGCTGGCTGGCGGAATCCGATCCGATACGCCTGTGCAGCTCGAGGAGAATCGACTCTGATCCTTATCTTCGTCAATCCCTTTCGGCTCTTGGCTCGTGCTGCGGATGAGCAAAAAGGCTTGGTCTTTCAACCTGTTACTGGGGGCGCCCCTGCGGAACAAATTATCCGGACGGAGGATTCTTGGGTTGATCCTGCAAAGGATCTGCCGAGCAGATGGCTTACCATGGTACCTATCCTATATGTGTAACTGGTTATGTACCGATTCTCTTCATCTATCACCATCGTTAGGTCGGTACGACAGGTCTTCGGTTACTCAATCCGACGTAATCGACCTGCAGAATCCGAGTCCACGTCCCACCTTGAGGAAGTCGACCCAAATGAAATAACAACGATAGGTGACGTGGACGAACAGAAACAAAATTCAAGAGAATCAAGAGTTCTGGTTTGGCTGGCTTCAGGTAGCTTTCCAGGGGTCCCTCGGAAAAGCAAATTGCTGCAGGTTTGACAAATATTGGAAGGGCTGCCGCAGCTGCAGTGTCATCTGCAGTGCCATCGGCAGCATATTTCGTGATACCCACTGGAATTTCAATGGAACAGCGATTGCCCTCCACTTGACCTGGTCGACCCTCGCCAGGTCTATACAGACAATGTATTCTCCAAGTGTATCCTCCAGCTGGGATCTTGGCTTTGCGGGCTGCATTCATTCTATTGCGGTCCCATAGCGGATCGACCCCTTGGAGGCCCATTCTCCCCTTCGCTGCCGACGCCACGTTTTACTAGATTTCCTCAAATGCCCTACTACTGCTGATCGCTGTCCCTCTTCTCCAGCGTTCCATGAGGCCATCGTACTGTAGTTCCCGTCCGTAGTGTGTACACCATAGTCACGTCATTCCTTGGAGCCCCAATCCTTCGATGATGTTGTCGCTTGGAAGAACCAGGCATACCCCTCTGGGGGAGTTGGGGAATAGCCTACCGGGAAGCAGCCGGGTTCTTGGTGGCCCCGATAAGCTGACCTCGGCGAGCTATCTTCCAGTTTATTGTCGTCGAGGAACGGTCTAGCCAATGCGCCTCGTATGCACCTCTCTGCGAGATGCTGTTTGCTGCTTGGCTCGCCGTCGAACTAGGTTGATTCCTCTTGCCACATGCATACCTAACTCTGGATCATATCACCGCTTCAAGGTCCCTAAGGATGTTGCCTTCGCTGTCGACTCATCGTCGCTCTCCTTCCGGTCATGCTGTCGGATTCGAAGGGCGGAACGCGCGTCATTCTCACAAAAGATTCAACAGGATATACACCCTTCACCCTGCAGAAGCGTCATGGGATTTCTTTGCCTATTGTCGGGACTCGATTTGAGGCTAATGATAAAATTGCAATACGTTATCGGTGACCCTTATCCTTCGCCGGCGCCATTATTGCCAGCCTAAAGATCACGCCTATTTTCAGTTCCCTATCTACAGTACCTCCGGAGGAGTAGTTGATCTTTCCTATCGCGTTAGTGGCACTTCTGGTGTGTGCCGACTTGCGTGCGTGCTCGCCATCTCCAGTAGACTTCAATCTTCGGAGGCTTTCCTGTCGTTCTCCCCCACCTCCAATTATCCCTTCAACCCCCGCTAATCGGACGATCTATTCGTCCGTTGCCCCGGCTGGCTACCTTTCTAGGCCGAGTCAATATAGCGACAATTTGGTGTATTGGAAGTCAAAGTCTTCGTCGTCCAATTAGGTATCTCTTCCCATCCAGAAGCGTAGCAACTAGTAATAGCCCGCTCGGTGATGCGTTAACCCGATATCATTCCTCATTTGCATCTTTTGCGTTCTTGTTTCCTATTTGCTTGCGAGCGCGGGGCTATGACGAGTTAATGCGTGTACTAGATGTATATTATAGCTTCCGCCAATTGTATGGCCGTACGGCGCACAAAGTGCTGAGTCGGTCGTAATCCTACAGCTGCCAGGGTCCCATTCCATCCCGATTCAGCACGGGGGCTCTGTCCCCACCTCCCCCCTTACTTCATGTCCTAGATAATGTATTAATCAGATAGTGATCCTGAATCTGTGGGTCGTTCAACCTACCCCACCTAGTTGGGACTCTCAACTGCACGATTCTATTAGGGCTTATGGTCAGCACACGCTCGGACACCCGCTTGGCGCAAGTTTTAACTATTTTACCTACAGACCATCCAGCAGGATTCTGTTGCTGTTACTCGCAGTGTCATACCCCAGTCGGACCCTGAATCATTCTCACTGACCGGGGGGTGGTTGAAAAAGTACCCGGAGGCTGCACTAAAAACATTGCCAAGTGGCGCCGAGGTGGTACCCGACTGGACTCAGTTCCAACGAGCGACGAGTGATTGGATACCGGACAGCAGTTCTGCAAATAAGATCGCTTCCTAACGCTATAATCTTCATATCAGCGCCACTGACCCCTCCCGTAAGCCCTAGTGATTGGTACGAGCTAGGAAATTCTGGTGCCGGTGGGTGGGGGGTGGTAGGCCAAAGGAGCATTATTTAGTATGAACCCGGTATAGTGAAGCTGTAGATTTGGGGCTGACTACATTTATTGCTATCTATGAAGGCTATCACTCATTCTCCAGAGGGCATCTATCGGTTTCAGGCCGCCCAAGTTTGTTCATTCCTACCCACCCCGATACATATACGCATTTCTCTGAACGAGCGAGGAAGGAGGGACAACATTGACGATGGCCACTGAGACGCGCAGTCACGACGGATGCTGGACATGTCGTTTGAGGAAGAAGAAGTGCGACGAGAAGCGACCGATCTGCACGGAATGCATGTGCGTGGGCCTTGAGTGCCATGGTTTTGGTGAGAAACCAGCCTGGATGGACCGAGGTGCCCGGCAAAAGGCACAAGCGGCCAAAATGAAGCAGAAAGTGGCCCAGGCCACCAGAAACCGCAGAGTGAACCAGTTCCGAGAGCAGCACGAATCGTCAGCGAAGTTCCTGCAAAACAAGCCTGTCGCCAACAGCACCAGCACCCAGGCGTGCATTCCGGTGTCCGAGCCCGTCGTGCAGCAGCAGCCCTTCGCCGATCCGTTTGAGCCCACGTCCTATGCGAGAGATGACATGGCCACTGTCATGGACCACCTGCCCATGATTGATCATACTACTGCCGGGTTTCAGGCTTCTCTTGACGAGATGACCTTCCTATCGGATTCGAACTTCGACCTGCCCGAAATCGATACCATCGCCACGGACGACATACGTCTACCGATTAATCCACCGATACTATGCGCCCCTGAGGGCCTCCGGGATAGCTATTCAGTACCCAAGTTTCAGTCCAATCTAGGCCTCTCACCATCTGGTGCCACTTCGATGCTATCGATCACTAACGTGGACGACGCCATTTTGTTGGCGCACTACCTGAACCAAGTCTTCCCCTGGCAATTTCGATTCTGCTCGTTGTCCCTGAGTGAATTTAACCAGGGATACTTCATCTGGCTCATGTCTAAATCCCGGCCGCTATATTTAGCGTCTTTGGCTCTAAGCAGCTCCTATAGAGGCCTGCAGAAGAGCGTAGACGAGTCCCCCGCCCACCAAAAGTTCGAAGAACATATGGAACGATACGACCTGGCGACAGAGGAACTTCAGCGTAACTTGAAAGAGCACAAATCAACGGACGACGTGTCTATGCTGGCTTGTATTGTTTCGTTCATTTGTTCGAGCGTACGTGGATGCGTGAAACCCGTTCCTGAAGACTAAGTGCTTACATATCCAGCAGTTTCTTCATGCGGGCAAAATTGATTGGAATATGCATCTGCAGGCGGGCACATCGATTATTGCCCCCTGGATTAGCCAGCAGGTCGAGACGAAGCAAGGGGTGCCCAAAACGCCCGAAGAGTCTTCGCGAGACTTCTTCATCGGCTCCATTGTCCGCTTCGACATTCTTTCGGCCATCACCAAGGATGCCACTCCAGGCTTGTGCGACAAGTATAGAAACTTGCTCAAATCAGGACACCCCATTATCAAGCTCGAGACCGTCTGTGGGTGCCAGAACTGGGTATTTGATCTCCTGCTGGACGTGTATTTACTTCGAGATTGGAAGAAGACCACGAGAGCCGCCGGGCTTCTTAGTCTCTGGGAGTTAACGGCTCGGGCAAACGCAATCAAAACCGACCTAGAACGAAGGATTACCGGTAACTTGATTCTCATGAACCAGTTCAAGCAGGATCTAGAGGTGCGGCACGACGATAACATGCAATCGCGGTACTCGAAATATCACATCTGCGTCGTCACTCACGCATTTGCCTGCTCAGTCTCGGTCTTGCTGGAGGTGATCGTGTCTGGAGCGTACCCGCAGATGCCGGAGATCAAGCAGAAAGTGGGACGTTCCGTCGAGTCTTTCGCGTACGTCGACGATCCCGACCTACTGGAGGTGTTGTGCTGGCCCTTATTTGTGGTCGGGTGTGTGACTGAGGCCGACCAGTATGACTTTTTCCGGCGTTTGCTCTCATCCTCGCAAGTGCCTCGGTCGGAGAGCCTCTATGGGATCTTTAATCATCTAGAAAAGTGTTGGAAGCTGCGTGAATGTGGTGAAGTTGTGGCTGACAACTTCGAATTTTCTCTCTTCCGGACGTCCAAGTCCGGGGATGTTTTGATTGCCTAATGGATCATGACTGTATTTTGTTTTTGTTTTTTATTCTTAGCAGGTGTTTAATATTAGATGCGATATATGCTACAATTGTTAGGATTTATTTAATCGGTGAAATATGCCAACATTGAGTGTTGGAAACGAAGCAGCTCAATGCTTCGGCCTGGGCCATGTGCTTTAATGACCACTATTTATTCTTACGACACTCAATCTTTACATTTATTTTTGCACTCTTATGATCCTTCTTCGTATTTTGGTCTGGTCTTTCTGCCCCTCGTGCGGTCTTCCTTTTTATTCGGCTCTATTCTCGCTTGCTTAGGAGGTAGAGGAGGATAGACTTGGATTTCTTCACCTCTCGTCTCCCCTCTATCCCCGTTGTCAATAGTGTGCAATCTATTTACTACGGCCAAATAGAGTAGTCGCTTAATGATTAATCAAATTAATCAATAGGTAGAATAATCTGTAATAGAAAAACGACAAGTCAGAAACTCAACTTTAACAGGGGGGAAATACAAATCAAGGGGACGCGGAGACCGAGAAAATGGGCAAGTCGACACGAAGACCAGGTTCGCTTTAAATTTCCGAACTTTGCGGGACGACCTGACATCTGTGCCCCCTGGCGAAATTAACCGGCAATGCAGGCTGCTGCACTGCCCATTCCTAGTGCCACCTCATGGCCAGGGCTAGATTCCACAACCTACGGGGTACATACGGTAGGTCCTCCATGGAGTGGATTACCTCCCGTGGTGGAGGCCCACACTTCTGCATGGAATCTCTGGAACTTGGCTTTATAACAATGCCAATAATGTGAAAAATGACATTCACCTGCACTTCCGCACCAACATGGCAATGACCACTCCCATGGCCCCGCCGAAGCAACATCGGGCCCGCACGGGGTGTCTGACTTGCCGCGATAGACACATCAAGTGCGACGAGGCCGTACCCCGGTGTCGAAACTGCTCCAAGTCGGATCGAACGTGCGAGAGGGGAATCCGTCTAAACTTTATCGACATCCAGACAAGCGCCTCGCAGCCGCTCACAAGCCTGGCTCCGGGCACGCAGATCGTATTCCAGGACGAGTCGCGCAACATTGCATCGGGGTACAGCGTGGGCGCAGAGAATGGCAAGCCAGGTTTGTCGGCGCCCGTTAGCCCTAACGTGCCTGGGCGCTCAGACTCTGCGGAACACCTGTCCAAGTCCCTAGTGCCCTCGTCGCGACTCATCACCGCCATGGATGAAGGGCTCCTGATGGAAGTCTTTGTGGAAAAGATCGGTCCTTGGATGGACTGTCTGGACGCGGGTAAACCTGTGAGTGCGCCCATGTTCGCACCGTAAGGCTACAATTCTTATATTGATCAGTTCACCACCATCCTGCCATTTTACGCTCTGGACGAGCCCATGCTTTTCGATGCCATCATGGCATGTGGCGGTAAATACCTACTGTTTCCAGACGCGTCGCTCTATTACGAGAAGGCATTGAAAGCTCTCCTACCTCAATTAAATACCAACAAGCTTGACCACACCGTCTGCATTGTAACGGCAATTCTGTTAGATGCATACAACATCATGGGCGATAACATAGAGCAAGCACGTATTGCCAAAACCTCGGCCCTGCTGTGGAAAGCAAACTTCGACTGTAGTAACGCAGGACTCGCCGGTGCTTGCTTTTGGTCTAACGCAACAATGTGCTTGATGAGCTGTCTTTATCAAAACATGCCTTTTCCATGGGACCCGGAAATTCTGGGAGTGAATATCGACTCTATCCCTCCATCTGCTGGAGCTTTCTCAGGGGACGAAGAGAAATGGACGCATCGAATAATCTATATTTGCGCCAAGATTGCCGTTCTTCGCGGTGGTTTATTGCATGGCGTCCAGAGCAGCCCCCGGGAGCCATTTTGTGAAGAGTGGGAAAAGTATAAGAACTGGTGTGATGACTGGGCCCATAACGTGCCACGGTCCATGATGCCGCTTTGTTATATTCCTTCGCAGGAGGTCGGCCAAAGCACGTCTTTCCCGCACATCTTACTCGTTCAAACTTGTGCAACGGTGGCACGGCTCCTTTATCATACCTCGTGTCTCCTTCTTGCAAAGATCCATCCAAGAGAGCACTCATCGAAAGGCTTTTTCCAACGCATGCAGACGCGCCATGCGCTTGACATATGTGGGATTGCTTCGCAGGCGGAGGATAAGTACGTCCCTACTATCTGCATGACTCCTAATCAGACAGTCAACATGCACTAACTATATTCATACAACAGGGAGGTCACCAATCTAGCCATGCACTGTCTTTCTATCGCAGCGGACAGCTTGATGGACACCAAGATCAAACACGAAGCTCTGCAAGTCTTCGACAAAATCACGCGAAGCACACCATGGGGCAACGGCAAGTTTCGACATGCGATGAACATCAAGTTAAAAGGCACTAGTAATCGATCTGTTAATTCCTCTTCGTAAGCAGGGTAGCCCAGTATTAAGCCTAGATTGCTGTCGAAATATAAAAGAGCTTTCATGTAGCATGAAGTGTCCTTGCTGTCCATATATTCGTGTTCATTGCGATAACGACACCCAGCGCCCTTGTCCCCATATAATGACCCAA
The DNA here is from genome assembly GCF_023601865.1 of Aspergillus affinis. Lineage (NCBI taxonomy): Eukaryota > Fungi > Ascomycota > Eurotiomycetes > Eurotiales > Aspergillaceae > Aspergillus > Aspergillus affinis. Next base: position 88,764 of record NW_026515883.1, on the reverse strand, counting down.
ACTCCCACCAAGTCTCTCTTCTGGAGGAAAACTGACGTGCATCACTATGCAGCAGTCCATACCTCCACGCCCGCAATTCCAACCAGGTAGATAACGAGGACCGCATTTGCCAGGAAAACCTTGCCTCCAGAGTGACGGTCGCGGGGATTCAATGATAAAATGCTCCACGGGATTGAAATTGTCCAAACTGCAATACCAAAGATCCACAGGAATATTGATGCCTGCGCCTGAAAAGCCGCCGTCGCAAAAAAGACAATCTGAAGAAGGCCCAAGACAACTAAGCCAATCTTCAAATTATCGCCGAGGAATACCGCCAACGATTTCACCCCGGCTTTGGTGTCATCGGGACGATCCTGAATCAAACAGTTAGCTAGAAGTGCTGGATGGAGTGCCTGCATTCGGCGCTCAGTCAGGGAAAACTAACCTGGGAGGCGTAGATTAAATCCAGATAAACTAGCCAGGAGAAAATCGCGCCAAAAAGGCTTCCGGGTAGAATTAAATCGTTCGGCTCTGTATTCCCCAACGCTACCCACGGAGGAAGAACACACGAAGCCATAGTCAAGCCCAGGACAATCTGGGGGGCCCAGATTGCGCGTTTCGCTAAGGGATAGATGAAAGACAGGCCCCAAATTGGGCCCATTGCTGCGGTGACTCTTTCGCCCAGAGTCGCATAGGTGATCCCCACAGAAACCAGACATCCAACGACAAAGGCCATCATGGCCTCTGGGTAAGTCACCATGCCCGAAGGAAGAGGGCGATTCTTTGTCCGTGCCACTTTACCGTCCACATTTCGGTCACAGATATCACTTTGGGCAGTGAGGATCCGCAGTCAGCGCCCAGATTCGGGATTCAACCGCCTGGAATTCGGAAGGCTATGAACTTACTTCCACATACAAAACACACCGTGGGTGACCAAATAACTGGCGAAGATCCCAGAAAAGGGCGTTGTCAAAGATGACAAGGCCAGCTTCTGGTCAATTGCGTAGAAGAACAATGCAAGCCCTGGATTATGGATCAGCTACAATCATTTTCCTTGTTCTGTTGACCTACATCCAATGCTGGCGGTTGATAGTCCCTCGAAAGTGTGTAGACGGCAGAGTTGCCAAATACCGCGGACCAGGTCATGCTGCGTCGCATTCTGGCCAGAAATTTGTTTCGTTCCAGCGGACATTGTGTTTTATCTTGCGAATATGCTGGACTGACCTGGGGGCAGATTGTCTTAGGTCCGTGATTATATACAAGGTCTTCTGTCTCCTCTCAAACGATCCAAAGCACCATTCACATAACTTCTGGTCGGCATTGGTAGACATTTCGTGGAGAAATTTCTACCAATTTCTGACTGACTAATGAGGCAGATAGTCTACCTCGTTTCCACTTGCCCCGATGAGCACCACCGTTCACTAGAGGATTACCCCAGCGCTTACCTGTTAGCTTTGTCGGTCTTCGGTTTGTGATGACATTCCAGGATTTTTGCAGGAACTGCCCGGACCACGCCATAGCATGTATTCATGTTCTCGATTTCTATACGGTTTCCAGACAGACACTAGGCGACAGGAAAATAGAACTTTGATCACATTCTATTACAGACTGGCAGCTTGCATAATCTATCTTAACTACACTTAGCAACAGCTTCCCGTATGATTTCGCCGAGCTTTCCAACCTAAAAGCAACGTTAGCACAGAAATATGTCGTAGTAGACTGGGTCCTATATACCTCGGGATGACCCATGATTGAGAAGTGATCGCCTTCTATCTGGAAGAACTCCGTTTTGTTTCCGACAAGGGCATCCCACCCATTGGGCCCAAACTCATGAGGTGATGGGTAGAACCAAGCATGAAGACCCAACTCGGCCGCGTGGTCTGCCTTGTCTTTGGGCATAATATCCTTCGTGGCCCAGATGATGAACGTCGCGTCTGGTCGCCGGTCAGGTGCCATCGAGGTTGGCTTCATCCTGCTAAAACACGTCACAGTGCTCAGCATGTGTTGCCTCAGCCGGCGTGACTGCGCCGAAGAGTCGTCGTAGCTGCGTTCAATTCCACTCAGCATACCAATCTGGTCAATAATTTCCATGGTTGGAGCCGTAACCTTGCTCATGTCTTCATGTTTAGGGCCCGTAATGTCGATGATGATCAGTCCGAGGACTTGTTCGCCGTCATTCAGTAGGCGTCGTGCAACCTCGTATGCAAACACTCCGCCAGCGGACCAACCTCCTAGCAAGTACGGTCCCCGAGGCTGTTTTGCGCGAATCGCTGCGATATATATATCCGCGGTGTCGCTGAAGTTAGATGTAAAGTTCTCCGGGTCGTGTACCCACGGTGACTCGACTGCCAAAACGGGCAGATCCTGGCCCAGTTTGGGCAGGTGGATGTAAGCCGCCGCAGAGCCAGCCCCGTCGGCAATTAGAAACAGTGGGTGGCGTGAAGAGCTCGAAGGCCCTTGCATGAGTACAACGTTGCATTTGCGAGAGACACCATTTGCTCCGCCATTGGAATCGCCATTTGTCTGCGGTGCCATGGGGCCGGCGCCTGGCTTTTCGACTTTGCGCAATTCCCTCTGGGCATCATCGAGGGTGGGATGGTCCATGAGGAATGACGCACCCAACTCCACACCAGTGTCTGCCTTGACCGCGGCCAGAATAGAAATACTCATCAACGAGTCGACTCCAATCTCAGCAAAGAAAGTGGACGGTGTCAACTCGTCCTCTAACATTCCGGTCTCCTCAAGCAGCCTCTCTATCAAAGAGGAATAAAGAGTCGCCGTATGACTATTTGCTCCGTTGGAGGGGGTGTCTGCCTCTACATGTCCATTGGTCTGTATACCATTGGCTAATGTGTTCGGGGATGCCACTGGAGGAGATGATCCAGGAGACTGTTTAGCGGACCTCGGGGGATCGACCTTGCCTAAGATTCGATGAAGTGTGTGTCGCGGCATTTTTCGAAAGCGGGCACCTTCAAGAAACCCAACGATCGAGTCACCATTAAGAATGTACACATGTCCACTGTACGTATCCGATCCTTCAGGATGCTCGATGTATGCATAGCTCTGGTATCGAACGTCAGGTGACAACTCGCTAGCGACGATTTCCATGCGCTCCATGTGTGTGCCGATGTAAACCTGATCCGCGGAGCTCATTGGGTTCCCGTTAAACAGGAACCCAGCCAGATGTGTAAGTGCGTCGATCCAGTAGGGGGACAACGTGACTGACTGATCGGAGCCGTGGAGTTTAGGAAGTTGAATGGTTGCGAGAGCTTCGGTGAAGTCTTCGCTGACAATAGCCTCCTTGACCCCTTCGTAATGTTCCGTATAGCCCATGAGGTTCCCAAAGAGCCGATAGAATAATTTCCCTTGGAAGCGATTCGCCAGGCCAGCAGTCGCAGCCTTCACCAGCTTGGAGATTTTAGGTTGCACCAGTGAAGTCAAAGCCTGTCGCTCGGCCTTGAAACCCTGTTCGTCTCTCAGACGAATAATACACTTTGAGTTAACGATGGACGGTTTAGCTTGATCTGCTATCGACACTGCGAGCTCATTCAATGATGACTTCCGTTGACTGACATTCACTTGAACAACCTGATTAGAATCGGCATCGGGCACAATCGGATGATCAATTTGTGTATCGAATACTGAAAACGCCGGGAATGGCGCATTAGGATTTCCATCAGTCAGGATATATCGTGCAGCTGTGAGAGCCATTTCGCTAAACACCCCTGCTGGGCACACAGTGATGCCAGACAGCTTATGGCCCTCGATCATATTCAATAAACATGGCTGCGAGATCACTGATTTGAACTGGGCTGTTTGCTCTTCACCATTGTTCTCCCGTTTCACCAGATGATGCACGCAGGAAGAAATCGGTTGCACATCGGCCTGGCTCACCCCTGGCTCGTATGAGAGCCAATAGTTCCTTGTCTCGAATGCGTATTTTGGCAACGAGATCAGAGACAATGAGTTTGAGAAATCCTGATGGTATTCTCGCCAGCGAAGAGACTTTCCGGCCTTATAAGACGCCGCCAAAATAGTAGAGATGGTTTTCCAGTTCTTCTCGCCTTTCTTGAGACTCGGGAGGGAACGATCAGGTGACACACTAGTATTGGCCCGCACAAGTCCAAGGCAGATGGGATGCGGCCCAATCTCCAGCCAAAGTGGTGTTAACTCACTGAGGTGTTCGGCAAGTGAGTGCGCAATTGCCTGGTCAAACTTGACAGGCTCTCTAGTGTGTCGCACCAGATAATCGCCATTGAACTCCGTGAGCTCTTTGCCCAATAGAGTCGAGATAACTTTGACCCTTGGGATGCCGAAACGCAAACCATTAGCTACATCCCGAAGTTCGTGCTCGATAGAATTCATTTGACACGAATGCATAGCAAAGGGCACGTCCAGAAACCTGCTCTTGATATTACGCTCCTTCAGCTGGTCTTCGATCAGCTGCAGCTGCGAGCGTTCTCCACTTAGAACAATCATTCCAGGACTGTTGAAGCATGCAACTTCGCAGTTAGACACCACGTTCTCGTCTGAAGTGAGAGCAAGAATCTCTTCAGCAGTCCCCGAGATTGAGAGCATGCCATGAGTGCCCTCTGTGCAACTTTTATGAACCAGTGTGGCCCGCTTGCCCACTAGATACATGACATCAGTTGCCGACAAGACACCGGCGGCGAAAAGCGCGGCGTACTCGCCAATGCTGTGGCCGATCACCAGGTCCGGGACAATTCCCCAGGTCTTCCAAAGTTCAACCAGGGCAATCTCCAGGGCAATCAATGCCTGGTGAATCTGAACAATACTAGCGCTTGCCATTTCCACATCAGGGTTTGAAATCAAATGAACAAATGGTGGAAATCCATGGGCGGTAGATACTCGTTGAAGGCTTGACACTGTGGCCCGGAACTGCGGCGATGTCCTGAAGAGGTCTGCACCCATTCCAGCGTAATGCGCTCCCTGTCCCGTAAACACAAATACAACAGGTGGGGTTCCTTTATCCGCTTGAGTCCCTCGGGTGAGGTCTCTATTCAGACCGTCAATGATGTCTTGAGTACTGCCTCCCCAATATGCTGATCGCAGGGAATGATGCATCCGGCGAGCGGTACTTGTGTACGCCAAGTCCGCGAGGTTGGTATCTGGGTTTTCTGTCAAGAAATCAAGTAGCCGTCGCTTGTTCTGCTCAAAGGATGCAGGGCAATGTGCCGAGCATGCAACAACGTGGTGAGAGCGAGGATCGGAGTCTTTAATTGCCGGAATGGGCGGTTCTTCCAAAATGAAGCAACTGTTCCCTCCCTATCCATATGAATAAGTTGACGGACCTGTAATTTGCTGGTTCAACTGTACTTACCGCGGCGTCGAAGTTATTCACAAGGATTTTGCGTGTCTTTCCATTTGCCTGACGCGAGAATTGAACAGGGGCGCCGGGAATTAGGATAGATCCCTGATCTAGGCAATCAAATTTCCCGAGTTTCTCAGGCATTCCAACCTGAGGCGGAATGATGCCTTTCCGGAACATTATGGCTGCTTTCATGATAGACGAAATCCCTGAGGCCTATGAAAGGTACTTAGCATCTGATCACTGCTCAGCCTCATGCAATGTTAGAACCTACAGCCTCCGAATGTCCCACATTGGCCTTGATGGCACCCACCACCAGAGGACTTTCGCGAGCACCTTTTTGGGCCAGAATATTAACAACAGACTCCAGCTCTGCGGAGTCTCCTGCGGTCGTGCCAGTTCCATGCATCTCAACGTAGCCTATATCGTTTGGCTCCAAACCAGCGTAGTGGAGGACACTTCGATAGACTCGTTCTTGGGTCGGAACGTGAGGACGTGTAATAGAAACAGTGTCTGCTGAGTGGTTCCGGGCGTACCCACGGATTACTGACACAATATTGTCGTTGTCTTGAATGGCATCTTCCAACCGTTTCATCACCACGACTCCAATCGCTTCTCCTCGGCAATACCCATCTGCATCCTCTCGAAAGGTCTTGCAGCCTCCCGTCTGAGACAAGAAGCCACCCTTACTTAGAGCAGAGTGCCAGAACGGAGTGGCGATAATATTGGATCCTCCGGCAATGGCTGTGTCACAATCCCGGTTTATGAGTGCTCTGTATGCCAATCCCACGGCTGACGCGGTCGAACCGCAAGCAGAATCCACGCAAAATGTCGCTCCTTCCCATTTGAAGTGGTGATTCAAGCGTCCGGGTGTGAATGAACGTTGGGTACCTTGAAGGATGTACTTATCGACTCCATGTGGTTGCTGGAGCTCTCTCCAATCATCGCTACCATCGCCGATGTAGGTACCGATGCGTTTGCTGTCTGTGGCAAGGCTGCCATTGTTGGTAACACCAGAATTCTCGAGGGCTTCATAGACAGCATGCATCAGCAACCGTTGGCCAGGATCCATTTGAATTGCCTCTCGGGGTGAGACGTTAAACATCTTATGGTCGAATAGACCGGGACGTTCGAGAAAGCAGCCCAAGGCTGAGGTGATGGCATTCTTTCCTCGTCCCGTCTCGTCTAGGTAGTCATCGGCATTGAACCGCTCAGAAGGGATCTGGATGGCTCTGTCAGGGTTTTACCGATCGCATAATATTGGGCACAGCTTACCTTTCGATGGAGCTCATCACGCCTCATTAGCGATTCCCAAAGCTCGTCAATGCTATCAGCTCCGGGGAACTGGCCTGACATGCCAATAATGGCGACCGCCCCAGACCCCCCACGTATTTCCGAAGTTGGAATACTGGGGGCACCGGTGTACAATGTCACCTTGAGCCCTTGCAAATGCAAGGACCGTCTAAGCAATACCAGATAGCTCGTGGCGCCAAGCATGTAGAGTGAAACCCCTTTACTCTTTTCCAGGTAGGATCCACCTACCTCAAACAGCCGCGCGGGATTTGTGCTGTTCTGAAAGATATCCATCAAGATTTCCGGCATAAGCTTTCTCAGGGTAGAGCTGGTGAAAGGTTCATATTTGCTTCCAGAGATCAGCTTGAAATTTGGCTTAATTACCCGGTCAAGCAGGGGGCTCTCTGCTACGATTTCGTCGAAATCTGGCGCTGCTAAATGTCCGGCATGAACAGCGCCAAACGCGGGCAATATGCTTATCTCACTGCGTTTCAACGTGGTAGATGTCTCCAAGAGCCTTCTTAGCACTGATGGTGGTCCGAAGACGGTAGCCCACGTAGGGGTGCTAATCGCGATATATGCCTGTCGATGCCGGGGAATTGACTGATTACTCGAGTCAGTCATCTTCGCTGGTTCAAATTTTCTCGGGACTTTCTACTTCATGTTTATGGAACTGCTCAAGGATTTGTGGAAGCTGGGAAACAACGCTGCCGAGCGCTGAAAAGGCCCAACTCCCGGTATCGTCCTCGATCTGCACCGAACGCCGCGATATCGTCGCCGCGACCCGGCAATTCACGCCGGCGAGGTAGCTAGCGACCTCGATCAATTCGCCTACATTCGTTGCCACTGCCGCTGTGGCAGCTGGAAGTAATCCCCCACAGATTCCGAGGGAGAGAAGCGGCATGGAATGGCTACCATTGCTCAGGAGTGATGGGTCGTTTTCCGCGTGTCTGAATGCAAATTGTTAACGAACGATCCGTCGAATATAGGAAGGGTGACAACTTGCAGAATCAGCTCTCCAATTCGCGCAATAAACACCAGCACCATTTGGGCAATTCCAAAACGGTCGGACTTCGTCGTCAATGACGTTGTCAAGTCCTGCACGCTTTGGAAAGAGCCCACGGTCTCCCGCTCGACAGGTGTGAGTTTGCCAACTTCCACTTGCACATGGTCGATCGCGCACTGCAGAAAGGATTTGAGATTCTTGGAATGCTTTGACTTCTCAACTACCCGACGGATCATAGGAATGGGGGCGTCCGCCTGGTCGCCGAAAAGGAGGATTCGCTGTGTGGCCATGTTAGATAATGCAGCGGCGTCCAGTATGAATCGACAGAATGAAGCTGCAACGTAGAGTGTAATCAAACGGTCTTAACAATAATAAAGCCTCTATTTGACCCTATCCAAGCTCCATCGAGAAGCAAGATAAGTGTATCGATTAAGGTCACTTGATTGCTTACTGCATGCTTATGCGCGGAAGCCAGCCAGTGAGGACCATTCTTAAAAAGCGGATCTCGTCGGCTTACTTGAATTAGTATTTGCATCCTGGTCCAGGCCCTGCTAGGCAAGGCGAGACGGAATGCACGCATGGGGCCTACATATATGGCGAGTTTTAGTTGGTAAGACAATGCCGAATCGCCATGGGCCGGGTGCTTCCGAGTGAGCCAAGCAGTCACCCAGACGATAAGTTGAAGCCGTAATAGTTAGCGTTAAATGGGGCCCAGTGGTTTCTAGGCGGAGTAGAAAGCAGTTTGCATCGCGTGCGAAGGCCGGTCAGGATCGCAGATCGCCACTTGAGCGACTTGATTGCCGTGCGTCAGCCTTGCAATCGGGCCGCGTTGCCGAGAATCGTGACGGCCTTCACTTCCAGGGCACGCTTGGCAGCTTGTCGCTGCAGATCATCAGTATCTAGAAGGGAAAACCTGATAGAGGCATAATTGGGGATCCCCGTAGGTCATCTAAAATTCCATATCACAGGCCGATGGGGTGCTATACTGCCCTTGAATCTTCGACAACAAACTATCAACTTCACACTTCATCATGATTGCACCCGAAACGAACCCCAGTCCCAGCGGCGACATAGCCATTGTTGGTATCGGACTGAGATTACCGGGCGGGTGTCACGATGCCGAATCATATTGGGACTTGCTTGTCCACCAGAGGGACGCAAGAAAACCCATCCCTCCGGAGCGTTTCAATGCCGACGGCTTCCACAAGAATGCTGCGGGGGCCGGGAGCTTGTCCATGAAGCATGGTTACTTCCTGGATGAGCCGGTGGATCGCTTCGATGCCGCCTTTTTCAGCATGTCACAGGCCGAGGTGGCCCGGGTCGACCCCCAGCAACGACTACTTCTCGAGGTGATGCATGAAGCGCTCGAGAACTCGGGCGAGACCGACTGGCGGGGGACCGACATCGCTGTCTATGCAGGCAGCTTCGGTCAAGATTGGCTCCAGATGCAGGCCCGAGACCTGCAAGATGGAAATGTCTACGGCATCACAGGAATGGATGACTTCGTTCTCGCCAACCGTGTATCATACGAATTCGACCTTCGTGGGCCCAGCATGACCGTCAAAGCGGGCTGCTCTTCCAGTTTGATTGCCTTACACCTGGCCTGCGAGTCGTTACAACGCGGCGACTGTTCCGGCGCGCTCGTGGGCGCATCTAACCTCCTCTTGTCACCTGAATACTTCCTAGCGTTAGACAATCTCGGGGCCCTGTCCGCCGACGGTTCATCCAACACGTTCGATGCCCACGCCAACGGTTATGCGCGTGCAGACGCCGTGAATGCGATATACGTGAAACGGCTGGACGACGCACTGCGAGACGGAAACCCTATTCGCGCTGTCGTTCGCAGTACGGCGGTCAACGCCGACGGCAAAACCGTTGGTTTGACAAACCCGAGTCCTGAAGCGCAAGCCAGCTTGATTCGACGAGCATATGATAAGGCGGGCATTAGCAACCCGGGGGACACACCGATGGTAGAATGCCACGGCACTGGAACAGCAACCGGTGATCCCCTCGAAGTGGCCGCGGTGGTACAGGTGTTTGGTGACCAGGGGACATATATTGGCAGTGTATGATCAACTCATCCCAATGCTTGTAAGGCCCCAGGCTAATCAAGGTCATTCAGGTTAAACCCAACATTGGCCACGGAGAAGGAGCGGCTGGCTTGAGCAGTCTAATTAAGGCCGTCCTTGCTCTAGAGCGACAGATGATCCCACCAAACATCAAGTTCAAGACTCCCAATCCCAAAAGTGAGCAGTTTCTATGTCGCGCATCAGAGCCGAAGCTAATCACCTTCTAGTTCCATTCCACGAAAGAAGACTGACCGTTCCTGTCAAAGCCACACCTTGGCCAAAAGGGCGCAGTAAGAGAATCAGTGTTGATTCATTTGGTCTCGGGGGAGCAAATGCCCACGTCATTCTCGAAGCTGGTCCTTCTGCCTCCCCTACCAACGGGTCTGTCCATGTGAATGGAGACAAGACCTTGCCCCAGCGGCTACTTGTCTTTTCCGCGCATAGTGAGGGATCCCTCACGCAGATGCTATCTAATTATCAGGGCTTTTTGGAGTCCGAATCTGTTCGCATTCCCGATCTGGCATACACCCTGGGCGCAAGACGCCATCACCAGACGATGAGGACGTTTTGCGTGTCCGACGGCCAGGCGCTCGAGCCCGTGCCGGCAGTCCGAGTTTCTGGGTCCAAAGGCCTCCTTTTTGTGTTTACGGGCCAAGGAGCACAATGGCCTGGGATGGGTCGGGAGCTTATTAAAGACTTCCCTTCATTCAAAGAAGACATTCAACAAATGGATCGATGGCTTTCAAAGATAGTAGAAGCGCCATCGTGGAAGATTGAAGGTATGAGGCTCTTAATAGCAGCAATGAGGTGCTAAATCTAACTCGGAAATTTCTTAGACGTGCTGCTCAACGCCCAGGATATCCATTCGGCTGAATATGCGCAGCCCCTATGTACTGCCATCCAGGTTGCTCTGGTCAATTTACTCCGTAGATGGGATGTACATCCAGCGGGAGTGGTGGGCCACTCGAGTGGCGAAATTGCCGCGGCGTATGCTGCCGGCGCAATTGACATGAGGGATGCTATTCTCGTGGCGTTCTATCGCGGCGTGGCCAGCATGCATCAACGTCGACCGGGCGCTATGGCAGCCGTTGGTTTGGGTCGACATGAAGTCACCGACATACTCTCTAAGGGCACGACTATTGCCTGTGAGAATAGCCGCTCCAGTGTAACCATCTCGGGTGATCTCGCTGCTGTAGAAGAGACCCTAGAGAGGGTACGCTCTCATAGACCTGAAGCCTTGGCTAGGAAACTGCGTGTCGACAGGGCCTATCACTCGGGTAGGATATATGAATCCATCAAATATTAAATGGAGCACAAAGATACTGACTCTTCACAGATCATATGCAAACTGTTGGGTCTTGCTATGAAGGCTTGATTGCATCGATCAAAACCTCCCCGGAAACTCTTTCTATTCCTTTCTTCTCCAGCGTCACCGGTGAAACCACCTATGAGGCTGACCTGCTCGGTCCATCGTACTGGAGGGCAAACATGGAAAATCCGGTTTTGTTCCTGGCTGCCGTGGAGAGTGCGCTCCAAGTAGAGCAGCGATTCAGTATGGCTTTGGAGATTGGCCCTCATGCCGCTTTATCCGGGCCGTTCCGCCAGATCTGCAAAGAGCTGGATCAAACCATCTCCTATACCAGCTGTCTAAGCAGAGGAACAGAAGGCACGCATACCATTCTCACGGCTGCCGGGCAACTGTATTGCCATGGACTGTCACTGGACTTCGCAGCGATGAATCCCGAGGGGACCACATTATCGAATCTTCCCCCATATCCCTGGACCCACGATGCATCCTACTGGAACGAGAGCCGGATCTCTCGTGAATTGCGCACCAGGGAGTTTCCCGAACATGACCTATTAGGCGCTCGGACCGTTGGAGGGAATGACCTGGAGCCGAGCTGGAGAAAACTCCTGCAACTCAAAGATGTACCCTGGCTTTCTGACCATGTTGTGGCTGACGACGTAGTGTTCCCTGCCGCCGGGTATGTGGCCATGGCCGGTGAAGCTATCAGACAGCTCTCGGGCTCGACTGATTTCACGCTTCGCTCGCTCTCCATCGGGTCCGCCCTGCTTCTCCAGAGTTCTCGATCAACTGAGATCATTACCCGGCTGCAGCCCCATAGACTTACTACGAACCAAGATTCTTCTTGGTTTGACTTTACAGTCCTGTCGTATGACGGGAGCAAGTGGACGAGACACTGCAACGGCGAAGTCCACGCCGGAAAGGCCTCAACATCTTTCCCTAGAGAGTGCACGTCTTTAGCGACGAATGGTACCCGCGAGGTGGATGCCACCAAATGGTATCATGCGGCCAAGACGGCCGGTTTGGAGTATGGACCTGCATTTCAGGGACTGCAGAACATCTCTTACAGCATCGCACAGAATAAAGTATCGGCTACTGTCCAACCATCTCAGAAGTCACCCTTCACATTTCACCCCACTACGGTGGATCAATTTCTGCAATGCTGCATTCTCGGCTCGGTCCATGGTCACCTGCGGCTCATGAACAAGCTCGTCCTCCCGGTTCACATCGAGGAGATTTACATTGGACATGGCGGTCATTTGGAAGATCTCCAATGTGAGACACAGACCGTGTCTTCCGGCGCTGACATGGTATCGGCCATTGGGCACTTTCAGGCTGCGGATGGATCCCAGATTATGCAGGCCAAAGGAGTCGAGTTCCGTGTTCTCGATAACCACGTTACCGACGATGCTTTGCAGGAGCTAAGACTACTTCAGTGGCGACCAGATGTTGATCTTGTTGATCTCGATCAAGTGGTCCACCAAACCACGGACTTGAGTAGCTGTCTCGAGCTTGTCGAACGCTTGAACATTCTCTGTGTGTTAGAGACTACGAGAAAGTTGAAGTCTCTAGATTCATCGTTGCATCACTTCCAACGTTTCAAGGAATGGAATGAGCAGTATGTAGCCAACATTCAGCGAGAGGGCAGCAAGGTGGTGCGAGATACCGACCGACTCTTCCACCTTAGCTCACAAGAGTGTGAATCCTCAATTGAGGAGCTTAAAGCAGCCGCCCTGGAGACGCCGGCACGCGACATTGCACTCGCAGTCACGAGAATTTATGATGATGTTGAGAATATCTTCACCGGTGCTGCAGAGCCTCTTGCAATCCTCCTTAAAGACAACCTGCTCATAGAAATCTACAACTTCTTCAACATGCTAGACCACCAGAAATTTTTCGAATTGCTGGGCCATAGCAACAAGGCTCTGCGCATTCTTGAGATCGGAGCTGGTACCGGAGGTTTCACCTCAACGATCGTTCCGGCTCTGACTATGTCTGGCGGTGGATGTTCCTTCGGCACTTACACATATACGGACATCTCATCTGGCTTCTTCAAGGCCGCCAAGGAGCGTTTCGGCGAGCACCCAGGGATTGAATACGTTGTCCTCGATATCAGTCAAGATCCCGCGACGCAGGGCCTGGAGCTTCACAGCTATGATCTTGTTGTTGCTGCAAACGTGAGTCCAATGCATGACTTTCGGAAAGATCTGTACTAAGTATATGCTCTAGGTGCTTCATGCTACTCCAGATCTCTTACAGACCATGAAGAACTGCCGATCTCTTCTCCGACCGGGCGGCCGCATCTTCATGCTTGAACTATGCTCGGGTAAGCACCTTCTGCCCGGGACCTTTCGGTGGTGTTCTAACCATTTCCTCAGAGGCTAAATGGGTGAATTATATAATGGTAAGAACTCACACCATGCCTCGGTGTATAGGCAATTGTGATAGACTAACCCATTGATTCAGGGCACGCTTTCTGGCTGGTGGCTGGGAGAGGGCGACGGCCGTCCCGACGAGCCGTATATTCAAGCTTCTCAATGGAACGGCATCTTGCAGAAGGCTGGTTTCAATGGCGTATCCTCTGTAATGGACCAAGCAGCTCCTTTCCAACTCGACAATATTATCATGGCCCAAGCCATTGAAGAAGAGGTCTCTTCGTACAAACCGCTGAGCCTCCTTGTAACCGATCCGACCACAGTGACAGGAGCGGTGAAGGAGTTGACGTCGCAGTTTCACGCTGAAGGGTACGAGGTCTCCCTTTGTTCTCTGTGGGATTTGCCCACACCCCCCGTGGATGTCGTGTCGCTACTCGATGTCGATGGACCTGAACCATTCTTCTAAAGTCTGTCGGAAAAGGACTTTCGCGCTCTCATTCGCTTCATTACCCATTCTCACAGCAATAAGATTCTTTGGGTGACGGGACTGGCTCAATTGGCTGTCGATAACCCCTACTTCGCGATGGTTTTGGGTTTTGCAAGGTCCCTTCGACTAGAACTGGGAACTCTCTTTGCTACTTTAGAAATCGAAAGCATTGGCGAATCGTCTCCGTGGGCGTCGGTTGTGCAAGTGTTTAACAAGATCCAAAGCCAGCCAAGGCAAACGCTGGACTGCGAGTACGCTCTGCTGGGTGGCACCGTCCAAGTGCCGCGGTTCATTACCAAGAAGAGCGATGATGTACTTTCCCTGCCTGTCGACAAATCGTCTTGGAAGCTGGGTCTTGCCAAGCCAGGGCTTCTCAGCAGCCTCCAGTGGTTACGAGACTCCCGAGATTTGCCGTTGCAAGGGGCGGAAGTGGAAATTGCAGTGCGAGCTTCTTCAGTCAATTATCAGGTAGGTTCATCTCATTCTGAATATATGCAGTTTTCATCACCGCTGAGACCCCCAGGATGTCCTTATCGCAACCGGCGCGGTACACAGCAACCGCGGGTTGGGGCTAGAAAGCGCAGGCCTCATAACCAGCGTCGGAGAACTGGTGGATAAACAAGATTTCCAAGTGGGCGACCGCGTGCTCTGCTGGTCTCCAGGTTCTTTGGCAACCCACGTGCGGGCTGATGCGAAACGGTGCATCAAGATCCCAAACGGCCTATCGTTTGAAGAGGCAGTCGCCCTGCCCAGCACGCACGCCACGATGATTCGCGGCCTTGTGGAAATTGGTGGTTTGGCTTCCGGCGATACAGTCTTGGTTCACTCGGCTGCGGACGCGATGGGAATCGCTGCAATTCAGGTTGCTCATACCAGAGGAGCCCAAGTAAGACACGAAGATGCTTGACTCCTTTCACGTATTGGCTAATCAAGTATGGCAGATTTACGCGACCGCTGCAACCGAGGAAGAGAAACAGTTCCTAACGACTGAACACGGAGTTCCAGAATCGAATATCTTCTCTTCTCAGGACAGCTCCTTTGTCACAGACATCATGCAAAACACAGAATCTCGCGGTGTAGATGTCGTGGTCAATTCTCTGTCGGGCGAGCTGCTCCACCAGAGCTGGAAATGCGTCGCTGAGGGCGGTAATATGATCGACTTGGGTGGAAGGGACATGGCGGGTCATGGAAAGCTCGACATGGCCATGTTCGAGGGGAACAGAGGCTTTCACGGTATCGATACAGCTGCTCTGCTCTCTCTGAAGCCTACGCTGGGTCGCCGGTAAGTTGTATCGTTGCATTCACATCGGAAGCGAACCTGGCTGACGGATCACCCTAGGCTTTTGGAGGCTACTTTCAAGTTGTACGCAGACGGTTTAATCAAACCAGTGTCTCCTGTCAATCGGTTCAGTCCCGGCGAAATCAAACTCGCATTTCATCAGTTCCAAGGCAATCGACCGATCGGTGCCGTATGCGTCGAATTCCCAGATAAACCGCAGGCGCTTCCCTATGAGACCAACGCGGGCCAGGCTCGCTTCCGCAAGGATCGCTCCTACGTCCTTATCGGCGGCCTGGGAGGTTTGGGAAGATCCACCGCCGTATGGCTGGCCGAACGCGGTGCCGGTTCGATCGTGTTCATGTCTCGATCGGCCTCTCCTAGTGCCGAAAGCGAGAAGTTGACGCGAGAGCTAAATGAACTTGGATGCCAGGTGCAAATCTTCCCCGGGAGCGTGACAGATGCCACGACGGTCGATTTTCTGGTCACGAATACGGCAAAGCCGATTGCCGGCGTGCTGCACCTGGCGCTTGTGTTGAAGGTACCTTATCTCTTTTTGTTTACCTTTCTTTTTCAGCGCATTCTTGTTCTCTAACCGCTCGACAGGACGAACCTCTCTTAGAGATGTCTTTCGACAGCTGGACCGCCGCGACGGAGGCCAAGGTGCAGGGTACCTGGAATCTGCACCACGCCTTAAAGGACCAGCCGCTAGAATTCTTTGTCCTTCTCAGTTCCATCTACGGCGTACAAGGAAACCCAAAGCAAGCCAATTACGCCGCTGCCAGCACCTTCCTCGACTCCTTCGTCCAATTCCGACAGCGGCAAGGCCTCCCAGCTTCGGTCATCGACCTCGGCGTGATGGAGGACATCGGGTTCGTCAGCCAGCACCCGACCATCCTCGAGAATCTGCGACGCGCCGGGGCCCGACTGATCCGGGAGAATGACTTCCTTGGATCCTTGCAGTTGGCCATCCGAGCTTCGTCCGAGGCTCCGCCCGCGCCGCCGTCGCTCTCCTCCACTTATGTCAATCCCGCTCAATTCGTCGTCGGATTGGGCCAACATCCTCCCGATGCGCGTGGCCTGGGCCTGAAGACCGAAGTAGTCAGTCAAGGGGGTGAGCATGCGCAGGACGCGCCCGGAGACGACGGAGACACGCTGCGGCGGTTCGTAGAGAGTGCAAAGCGGGATCCCAGCGCCCTAGACGACGAAGCGGCCGTGGCCGAGTTCTTCGCTTCGCACGTGGCCGAGTGCCTCAAGACGCTGCTGATTTTTAGCGATAACTCCAACCTGGACCTCAATCTGGGACTCGCCGAACTCGGTGTTGATTCGCTGATCGCTATCGAGCTGCAGACCTGGTGGATCCAAAACTTTGCGGCGCACGTAACAATTCTGGAATTGACGACAAGTGACTCGATCATTGAGCTCGGAAAGCTGGCAAGGTCGCGAATGCTGGATGGCTTGAGTGGTTAGTAATCCTGCAGCGAAGATGTAATGAGAAAGATTGGAGATTGTATAGACTGGTCTATTAGTGTCAAGATCTATGAGCAAATTGCATAATACACGTCTGATGTCAAGTCACTCTGCTTGTCTGCCTGCAACTCCGTAGGAAACACGAAGTGATGCTGAAGAGCGAAAACAGAGGAAAAGCGGTGATCGGAAGAAGGCGGCAGAACGGCCTGGGCAAACAATGCAAACAGAGCTGGCGTCTCCATCGAGTACTGGGCCATCTATCTTCTTCAGACGATCGATTGTTACAGTACTTGATCAAAAAAGACTGGTGGCTATTTTTTTTTTTTTCAGAATGTATCAAGTTCGGTCCCATTTTATCAAGACCGAGTTCACTCTGCTTCTTCTTGTTGGAAAAGTTGGGGAGATATATATTCAGATCTAACCGAAGTTTTTGGCAGAAGCATATACTTCCCCCACTTTACGTCGAGCGAAGAACTATATAGTCTAGTCCGTATATTCTCATAGCTGACACCTCCGACAATGAGGAAAAGAAAAGTATATTGCATATCTCAATCTGAGAGATTACGCAAAAAAAAGAAAACTACTGGAACGTCGACAGCGACGAGAGTCGAACCCTCGATCTGCCGTTGTCCGGGCTGTCATGTGCGTATAACTGCGCAGTGCTGAGTCACTCTCTGCATTGTTAGCAATGCACAGCACAAGAACACAGGATCACATGACCACATGGCAAACAAACAGAGCAAACAAACAAACCAGCCGCCCGACCCGTCAGGCAGCCAGCGAGAGGCCAGCGAGGGCAGGGCGAGCCGAGCCATTGCTGACTGCATCCTGGCGATGTTCGCATTTCTTGAAAGGCAAATGGAGCCGAGCCGGGGCAATCTCAATTTCTTATCTGACAGGAATACAGGACCCATGTTCCTTGGCCCAGCGTCGTGCACCTAACATCCGGTCCGTGTTGTTAACCTGGCGGCGTGTCGGCGTACCATGATGGACCGCTGGACTTGATGGCTTAGACTACGGCCCTAGGAAGGAGATGATGGGAGAACAATAAAACAAGAATGATGAACAGGTAATAATCAATGATTTGTCAACGTACGAATCTTGAGACCTACGTAGAATCTCATAGAGAAATGGAGAATCACATTGCCAAATGGACGACGTCGGCCGAGGGCCACCTGTCGCGGGATGCAAATGGGGACGAGCAAACAGACTACACAAGGTGGAGGCTGGTGGACAAACAAGGCCGTCAATCATGGCACTATCTCGAGTCCGACGTCGAGAACGATAAATGGCCTCAAACAGTCTACGAGAAGTACTTCCTTGGACTGGACACGGTCCGTCCATGACCCTCGTTCCCGCCAAATGCATGAATCCGCGCTGATGATCGGCTTAGGGTTTGCCAGATCTGCCCAAGCCCTCAACCCCGTTGGAGGCCGCACGGAATGGGGCCTCGTTTTTCAGTCAATTGCAGCTGCCCTCCGGACAGTGGGCCAGTGAATGCAGCGGCCCGATGTTCATCCTGCCGTTCGTGCTCATCGCATGGTACGTCACCGAGACCCCGATTCCCCCGGCATACGCGATCGAGATCAAGCGACATCTCTTTGCTCGACAGAATCGGACCGATGGGGGCTGGGGATGGCATGTGCTAGGGCGCAGTTCGAACCTGGGAACGGTCTTGAACTACGTCGCTTTGCGTCTGCTGGGGACCAGCGAAGAAGACCCTCGCATGATTAAGGCTCGAGGGTTCCTTCACAGCCTCGGTGGCGGGCTGTACGCGCCGGGTATAGCTAAATTCTGGCTCTGCGTTCTTGGGGTGATGGAATGGGAATGCGTCAATCCCTTCCTACCCGAAGTCTGGTATGAAGTCCCTTTCTTCCCCGAGGACGGACGGGAAATGCTAACTGCCAGTTAGGCTGGCAGCGGACTCGGATCCCATAGCTCCTAGGAAATGGTACGTCCACACGCGGACCAATTTCATGTCTCTGTCCTACGTCTGGTCCAAGGCATGGAGATACCCGGGAGACGAGATCACCGAACAACTCCGCGCCGAAATCTACACGCAGCCCTACGCCACGATCAACTTTGCTGCGCATCGCACCTCACTTTCTGAGGTAGATAACAACCACCCCAAATCATGGATTGTCAATCTGATGAACTGGTTGACCGTTGCCGTGTATATCCCTTTCTTCCGAAAGGCGACTACAGTAGAAAGCGCGCAAAAGCAAGTGTGGGAGCTGATACGGGCTGAAGACAGGAACACAGAGTACATTGGACTGTCACCTATCAGCAAAGCGATCAATTTGATTGCGTGCTATATCCATGAAGGCAATGACAGTGAATCTGTGCGAGCACACAGAGAAACAATCTCGCAGTATTTCTGGATGAAAGACGAAGGCATGACTTGCAACTTATCAGATGGTATTCAGCTATGGGATACCGCATTGGCGGTGCAGGCTATAGCAGCAGCCGGACTGGCAGACGACCCTAGCTATCAGCAAACCTTCCTCAGGTCTCATGCATTCTTGGACAATCACCAGCTCAGGGAGAACATACCTGACCAGGCTAATTGTTACCGATGGCATCGCAAGGGAGGCTGGCCATTTAGTACCAAATACCAAGGCTATATGATTAGCGAGTGCACCGGAGAAGGAATGAGATCGGTTCTTCAGCTGCAGGAGATCATGCGACTTCAGGTCCCTAATCGCATTTCGACTGAAAGACTACAGGACTCAGTGGATTGTCTGCTGAAAATGCAAAACGACACCGGTGGCTTCTCTGTGTACGAACAGAGACAGGGGTCACACAATCTGGAGTGGTTAGAGTCTGGCGAGTTCGCTGGAAAGACGATGGTCAGCTACGACTATGTGGAATGTACCACGGCTGTGGTCTCAGCCCTGGCATTGTTCACCAAGTACTTCCCGGAATATCGCGCCCAGGAAGTCGAAGACGCGAAAACTAGAGGGCTAAACTTCATTAAGAGCTCTCAAAAACCGGATGGCGGATGGCACGGTGCCTGGGGAATCTGTTTTACGTATGCTGGGATGTTCGCGCTCGAGGCTCTTGCCTTGGCTGGAGAAACATACAAGACAAGCGAGTATTCTCGCAAAGGCTGTGAGTACCTCTTGTCAAAGCAGAAGGAAGACGGAGGATGGGGAGAGTCTTATCTCAGCTTCAAAGAACAAACCTATATTGAGCATGAAGCCTCCCAGGTTGTGCAGACAGCATGGGTCTGTTTGGGCTTGATGGACGCAAATTACCCGGACAAAGAACCGATTAAAAGGGGATTGAGATTGATCCTGTCTCGGCAGCAATCCAAAGGGCAGTGGCTTCAAGAAGCCTTCGAAGGAGGTGTGGGAGATGGGTATGTTCACTCTCTAGTTTGAAACCTATTCAGTGACACAATGCTGATTTGAATCTAGAGTGATTTCTTATTCGAACTACAAGTTATATTGGCCTATACGAGCATTTGGCCAATACGCTCGAAAGTATGGAAACGAAGAGTTCTGATAACCAAATTGTAAACAAACCATGAGCTATTCAAACAAATGGCAAAGACTCTGTCCTACTTCTAATGTTTTCAATTCTTCTAATTTGGTTCTTTACGGTACACATTCTACTATATAAATCGCGAGAGAATAAAGGCTCAACTCTATGCGTTTTAACTGTACTATCTTCGCGAACTGTATCTCTTATAAGTTCAATTAATCCCCAGGGCCTTTGCCTAACCCCTTGCCAGCACGCTTTCTCTCCATGCCCATCCCACAGCCATCGCAGCACCCGGTCCGAGCATGGCAGCCGTGCCACCCAAAAAGCCAATTATTTTTAGCCAACTTGCATCCAGCTTTTTCGCACTCTTAAGATCCCTGAAATGGAGCAACTGCCAAAAGAGACCGCTCCCAAGAGTTATTAAATGATTATACTTGACAAGCTCCCCAAGGCCTGACTTCGTAGGTTCACTCCAACCCCTCCAAGTCAGCATATTAGACAGATTGTGTTTGTGAATCATGTACTCTGGTGTGGTAGACCAAAGTCCAAGGTAGGTAAGTCCGCTCAGAATGCCGCCAATGGCATGTGCTCGACGAAGATATTTTATATCTGTCCAAGGATTGGTGATCCGGTCCTGCGCGGTAGTATCGGAAACCGACACCGATAACGCACGATGCGAGACCATCAACGTCAAAGGAAAAAACTGCCAAGCAGTACTGACAGGTGCGACTGCGACACCGGAGAAAAGAAGTATTGTTGGGACAATGTAGCCGATGGCGATGGCGGCGACAAGCGTTTTCGCATAATTCGTAGGCACGAGACGGTTGTCAGGAGCGGCGTATCTCTCCAATGAGGACTGAATATAATGAAAGAAGAGGTATATCGGGACCGTAAGCCCCAGCCCTTTCCACTGGCCGAAAAGGCCGAAAAGAGGCCAAAGGGAGGCAACGGTGAAGTTGTTTCCTCTTCGGATGCTTTCGGTAGTGACGATGGTTAGAAAGGGAGCAAGATCACCCAGGAACCCAATCAGTTCAAGCTTTTCTGCCGGGCTGAAACGTTCAAGCGAAGGTAAGAACCCTTCAAACTTTGCGTTCGCCTCCGGAACTCCCAGGACCAGGAGTGCAGCGTAAAAAAAGCCTAAAAGAGGGAGCGCACGCAACACCCGCCAAGCGAGATGATCCCGCTGGTTGTCATTGTGTGCAGAGCCAAATGGCATCAGCCCACGCAGGGACTTCTCGGGGATGGGAAAGAAGTCCAATCTGGGGGCCTGCGCCACGGCTTGACAGTGTACGTCCACGAGCAAGTCCCCGGTGTTTGGCACCACGTACAAGGAGAATATCTTGTGTGTGATGGTGGCGAAAGCCTCGAGTCGAGTGGCATAGCCCGCGGTTTCACAGACCTCTTTGGTGCGTGCTCGCCGAGTTTGCTCGTAGTCTCTAAGGGTCGCTTGCAGGCGCTCAATACTCGGACGCTTGGTTTTAGCAGCAAGGGCATGGAGGTTGTTTGCGAGAGTGGCGGCACTCTCGATCGCCCAATTTCCTCCTTGGCCGCTTTAGATGATCGTTAATGATCTTGCTAGCAACAAAGGCGCGAGGTATCTCACATGTTCGGTGTCATCTTGTGAACAGAATCTCCCAGGCAAACAAAACGGCCGTAAGTCCAATGTTGATACATTGCTTCCTCCAAGACGGTGAGAGAAGACGCTGTTTTTCTTTTCCATACCGCGTCGAAGGTAACGGTTTGCGAGACATATCGCTTCATGAACGGTTTTACAAATTCCGTCTGGTCGGCTTCGGTGTACCGAGGCATATTTGGCGGACGGTAAATCTTGTCGAGTTTCTCGAATGCAAACCAAAAGACCTGCCTACCTTTGCCAACCACGACCAAGAATGACCAGTCCTTGTTGAATGCGCGATACTGGCATTGTGAATCCAGCCCTGGTACTGGAGATGACATACCGAACAGACATCTGTATTCTGCCGATAAAGCTGTAATCTGTCAGTCGAAGTGGTTTATTGTCACCGAAATAACCTCAACCTACTCTTCTTGTCTGCAGCCAGATTTTTCAGACCGTTGTTGCGCTCAGCCTGCAGCCACATTTCACGACGAATCTTGCTATGAACACCATCCGCGCCGGCGACGATTTCGCCCGCGAATCGAGAACCATCTTCGCAGTGTACTCGTACTCCATCGGGCAGCTGATCGACCGAAGTCACTTTTTTGATGGTATGAATTTTGGTTTTATCCGGAAAGCGATCGTAGAGAATCTTCAAAACTCGCTGTCGCTCCAGGAAAGAGACCGGATAACCCGTGCTATTTAATGTTAATGTTAGATAACCGTCTTTTAAACCCATCAATTGAAGCATTCTTTTCAATAACTGTGACCCGGGAGCTTACCGTGCCTCAATTAATTGTAGTGAGTCCACCTTCTGGATAAGCTTCCCTTCCCCTGTGATCATCTCATGCCATACCGGTCGCTCTGTGTATCGTTCAATCTCGTCGTAAACCCCAAGCTGATCGAGAATGCGGGCACCATTAGAGAAGATCCCTATGGATGCGCCGACCTGGGGATCGATACGATCTCGAGCCTCAAGCACCACGTAGTCAATGCCGGCGTGATGTAAACTGTGTGCCAGCGTCAACCCGGCGATCGATCCACCAACAATCACCACGCGAAAGCGATCCTGGCCTTTTCTGACTGCCATGGTCGGGATGTAAATTGAACCACACGGAAAGTCAGAGGAAATATGAATATGAGTAGCTTGAACAGCTAAATAACAAGAAAACAGCCCGAGATCGGACAGAGTTTGGGACGGAGCAAACCAAAAGACCCGAGAATGCACAATGGCGACTGGATGACTCGCGATCGTATGACATGGACATATTCGGAACGCATTTTTGAGCGAAAGCAGTTTAGGCGAATAACCTTAGCGAAAGGCCCATTAGGTGCGTCAGTACCCTACGAAAGCCATGCTGGTTGTAAATGTCCAGAGCAGAAGAGCATTTTGTAGAGGGCCCTCAATCAAATATCCACTAAGGCTTCTTTGGCCAAGTGCTGATGTGCGGGATACACTACTAATAGAATCATAGAAAGTCTATCTTGGTAATCACTTGCCGTCACATACTGCCACTTGTATCGATATAATCTACTGTGCGACATCAGACCTATGCTACCGTGATATCGGCCGTGCCACTCCGTGTGCTCTTGACGTAAATTAAAAGAAAGAAAAGCACAGCCCACCGGCGTTTTCCTTCAGAACCTAGGACGACGTCAGCTCTCAATATGTCGTCTGGGTACTCGAAATGTGTGGTTTCATTCCACGTAATTGTGGTAGGGTACGTTGGATTGTACGTAAAGAAATTGGCCAGATGTGTTAACCTTTTGACAGAGCCGGTAGGAGAAAGCCAATCGATGACGAGAGTGCTCTTTTAACCCTCTGAACGCAGGTATTGGAGGCTTATCTGCGGCGGTCGCCCTTGCGAGTCGAGGGCATAGTGTGCTGGTGCTGGAATCAACTTCTCAGGTACGAATTAAATCTGGTATCTTTATGCAGCCAGCTGAATAAACCAGCTTCTCCACGTCGGAGCAGGCGTCGCGTTGCCGCCAACGACGAGACGCTGGTATGAATGTGAGTCTGACTATACAACCGTTTTGATGACACCGAGGGGCTAAAAGAACATCGGCAGTGGAAGGAGTGCTTCGACTTGAGGATTCAGCATGTGTACCGTTGGATGGAATCGAACTCACGCAATGGGATACAGGCGACTTGGTTACTCGAACAGCTGCCAACCCGGTAGGAAAGCAGAATGCGATACATCATGGAGATCTTCAGCTGGCACTTCTGGATCGATGCCGACAACTGGAGAATATCAAAATCAGGCTGGGAGCACGCGTGACAGATGTGGATATCGAAGAAAATGCGGTCCTTCTTGCCACGGGAGAGCGCGTCGTGGGAGATGTGATCGTAGCGGCGGACGGAATCAAGTCTACGCTGAAAGCGAAAGTATGCCCGCCAGAGGCAGCCAAAGCTCAGCCTACTGGCGAAGCCGCGTATCGATTTACCCTTTCTCGAGACCTGCTCGATTCGGACGAAGAATTACGGAAGTTGGTTGAACGATCCTGGGCGACGCGATGGGACGGACCTTCGCGACACGTCGTTGCGTATCCCGTGCGAGATCACCAGCTGCTCAACGTCGTTCTCATCCATCCAGACGACGGACAAGCCGAAGAATCATGGACATCCGTGGCCGAGAAGAGTAACGTAATTTCGGACTTTCAGGGCTGGAATCCAACACTTCGCAAGCTGATCGACCTGGCACCGGCTGCGGTGCCAAATTTCCGCATGTTCTTATATCCCCCGTCACCGGTATGGGTGAAGGGCTCCACGGTTCTACTTGGAGACGCATGTCATGCCATGCTGTGAGTGAACGGTGAACGGTCCCGGTAGACATCAAATGACATGCTAACGTTATCAGCCCGTATTTAGGTCAAGGAGTGGCCCAGTCCGTGGAAGATGCCACGGCCATTGCTACCGTGCTCTCAATGATTGAGAGTCAGGCGCAGCTGCCACTGGCCCTACGTGCATACGAGCAGTCTCGAAAAGAACGCGTGGAGCCGATCCAAGCGGCAACCTACAAGGCAAGGGAGCAACTACATCTTAAAGACAAGGAAGCCCAGGAAGCTCGAGACCGGGAAAGAAAAGCAGCCTCGGAAAGTAATCAAAACAGTGATGTGGTGAAGATGCAGCACTCATTTTGGGTGTGGGATGCTGCAAAAGTGGCGCAGAATGTTCTGTCGGATCTCATTGCGGCATGACGGAATCAAAATCCTGCACAGGAAAGATTTGCAATCAAGCTCCCATTCTGTTACTCTTTCTCTTTAGGTTCATGTTCGCTCGGAATATTCGCTGGATGACATGAGTAAGCAAATGGGGGCTCGGGTCGGCCTGTCATATTGGACGATGCTCGGGTAGATTGTCCGCTTCCTCGTCTTAACCTGTATGACCTCGCTCAGCTACGCCTGATTCTCGAGTATATCCGTTGGTGTCGTCGCGAGCCTTCAGATAATGTCCTTTAGTCTCTCTTTCCCAATGATATCCCAGATGTCACCATGACTTCAAATAATCAATTTATAGATGCTCTTAAACTGTTTCTGGATACTGCCAATTCGCTGGAGCTGGAAAGTCTAGCCCTTCGTCTTAAGCCATATCGAATCCAACCATTGCAAGTTCAAAGACCTGATGGGGCGGTGTCGATACCGATGTTGGTCCTCGATGGACGAGCTCCGACTCAAACAATTGGATTGCCTCCAAGTGATCAAATCCCTCCATCTTTGTGCCTCAATACCAATACAGTGACTCCTCCGGGGGAAGCATATTTCGATTTTGGGATGACGTCTCCAAGCGAAATAGTCGAGCTTGAGCCCGTTCCTCAAGGCCTCTTCGACTTCGCGGATGTCAGTGATCATCTCATGGACTCCAATGTTCTCTTCAGCCAAAATCAGGTAAGCTGCGAAGAGTTGATATTGTGGTCGGGCGGGTTGCGGGTTGCGATAGGCAACAAGAAGCGTATCGCGTAAAGACTGACCGGTACATGAAACAGTCAGGGCTTCCAGATACAATATTGGAAGATCTGAACACAGATGACATCACAGACATTTGGTCATCTCCTACGTACAATTCAAATCCATGTAAGTGTGGTGATAGCCGCCTGCACCAAGCGATCAGGCTCATAGATTAACAGTAGCGACACTACCAACGCCACCCCAGTCAGACTTCGACGCAAAAGAGAACAACAGTAGCTTCGATGTACTTCAATTTGAGCCAGGAATGGAACATCGGAATTCTCCACACAGCACAGTACAAGTTGAATGCGACCTCAGTCAATATGATGAGGACTTCAAGCCAATTTCCTCGCTCGTGTGGGCAAAAAACCTTCCTCGGCGCATTGCGGCGCTTAGTGCGCAGAGTGGGACATCCGCTGCTTCAAGGAGCAATTCACACAAAGCAGCTCTTATGTTTCGTTGTTGCATTAGGAAGGACTACTTTGATTTCCTCACGACCAATGTCTCGGCCTGGATCAAAGACGGTCTTTGGATGCCGTCCACGTCCACCGGTCTCCACCGAAACAACTCGAGCTATCAATTTCTTGAGAACATCTACTCTTGCGTCTCTCAACTGGACACTCGCATCGAATATGATCAAATTAGAAAGCGAATTGCACTTGTTCTTTTACATACCCAATATCTGGCAAGCTATCGAGATTGGAAGTCCCAAGAAGAGAGCAAACGCCGATGTCTCATGGGCGTCGGGCGGGGGGATCGGACACTCATGATCGACAGCATCCTGGAGCAGACGACTCCCAATTGGAAACAGCTCGATACGAAGAAAAGAGCTCAGTTGCGAGCCCTGTTTCACGAGCGGAAACGATACGGGAAGCGGTGGTCGGTGTTCCAATCCGAGCTGGGTCCTAGTATTTTGCTGCTTTGCTCTCCACAGCTGGCAAATATGGTGTAAGACTTCTTTTACCTAACACGATACGGCACGATAAACTAAGGCTTTACCAGGAGCAATACCAAAGTTACGATGGCTGTTCTCAAGGGGATTTCGCGGTCCATCAAATCATGTGATTACATCATGAGTGCCTTGAAGATAATGGACTCTCTGGCACAAAGTCTCATTGAAAACGATGGGTATCATGATCATGAAGGGGATCAGATTCTACAGCAGTTCAAGGCCGTGAGAGCTAGAATGCCAAAGGCAGAGGCCGAAGAATTCGATTGACCCTGTTATATACATAGCATACTCTATTTAGATGCTATCGAGTGGAATACGAAAAACCTACAACCCTCAAGCTCGTGTGTCCCTCTGGTCTAATTGAATTTGCGAGCTAAGTAGAGATGAAGAAAAGAGAAAAGCCGAATATTGAACGGAGGTCAAAGAGACTACGCTCTAGAAGGGCTAAGCTGATCATCGGTTGAGATTGAAAGAAAGTATGTACATTCATACAGAGCCAATCCTTGCATCAATAATTTATTCTGTCTTCGCGAGAAGGTCCTTGACCTCCGAGAACGCCTTGAGAACCTCCGCTTTCTTTCCTGTCTCCTCCCAGGACTTCAGGGTCTCCTCGCCCAGAAGACCCTCATTCACGGCCGTCATGATATCCGCCCCGGGGGCGAACGGCAGCAGCACCTTTGTCGGCGCGACCTTCAGCTTCATGACCAGTTCCAGACTGTCACTCAGCTGCGCATTGGCCCGACTGCCGCCCTGGGTACCGTAGCTGATAATGGCAACGGGCTTGCCGGGCCATTCGTTGTACAGGTAGTCGATAGCATTCTTGGTGGCCCCCGACAGACCGTAGTTGTACTCGGGAATGACGAAGACGTATCCCTGATACGAGGCGATGGTGTTACTCCACTTGATCGAGTGCTCCTTGGTGAACTGCTTCAGGGCAGGCACCATGGCCGGCATGACGGGCTCGTCGTAGATGGGGAGATTGAAGTCGGCGATAGCAATGGGCTCAACCTCGAGGTCATCGGTCGGTCGGGTCTGAAGGATCTCACCGACCCATTTGGCGACGTCCTTGCCCACGGCGGGGGTTCGGGTGCTGGCCCGGATGAGAGCGATCCTGGCCATGTTTGCGTGTGGGAAGGCTCTGAAGTGAAGCGCAGAAAGGAATGAAGAAGAATCTGGTTGGATTGCGAATCGGCTAAGCCTGGACTGGATTCAATGATCTTATCTGACAGGATGATCGATCAGATGTGGGAGGGCGCAGTAGTAATTAAGTCTACGACGAGCTGACCTGCATCAACCTGGAAATTAAATAAACGCCACTGGAATGCAGAAGGCCATTTGTCAGGGCTTCCTAATCAAATGTGACCGCGAGGGGATTGCGTTATACACGATAGAAACTTTCCATTCTACTGGCAATCCCTGCGGACTGGGCTGTGAAGGTGGTGTGTGATACGATATCCCGGACGTTCCAGGCACGTCACCAAGACATCCTGCCATCCACAACCCCCCTGATTGGTTAGAATGAATAAAGAACGGCGGTAGGTCCATCCCAGGTCACGGCAAAGGGACGGCAGGACGACTCGAGACTCCGAATGTCCGGATGGATTCACCCTGTGGGATCCGATTGGCGTTTTCTGGCGCTAATGGAGCCTTGACCCCGGACCCTGCCATTTCGTGGCAACTAAAACCATTGGATGCACAGGGCGGCGCGGTCCAGAATTCTATAGGCTCGCCGCTCGCGATTTATACGATTCACGCTGGCTTGAAGGTTGCGATGCTCCACACTACGTACACCGGAGTAGTACCGTAAAACTACCGAGGTTGACATTCTCTGCTGCTGGATGGGAAATACCCCCACGGGAGCTGGCCAGAAGGTAAAACAATAGCCGAGCTACGGCTTACCCCTTTGCCTTCGTGAGCCTGAGTTATCGTGGCAGATGAACTGGGAATGTTATGGCGAGGCCGACTCGAATACAGCACCTTCAGCTGGTCCGATTGGGATTTGAAATCCTCGGGCAGCTGAAGGTCCCTCATATAAACTTTCTCCAGTTTAAAAATGTGGTTTTCCCGGTCGTCCAATTACACAATTCCTTGCTGGGTTTAATGTGCGCCGGCTGGGGTTGAGTGCTACACAACATGTTGAGCAATCTGCTGAGCGAGTTTCCGGGTCAGCTGAGCACTGTCCTGGTTCTGAATCTTGTCCTGCCAATCGCAGTAATTACTCTTATTCGCCCATTTGCTCAGAAACTCTTGTTCCAGTTTCGGCTGCGAAGCCTCCCGTTAATCAATGACCCCGGCCTGTTTCAGTCGGGTAACCAGTCAAAACAGACCTTTCTATGGAACGCACAGGGGTTGCTAGACGAAGGTTTTACCAAGGTACGGAGTGAATATGATTCACTCTCTCCTGCAGTCGCATTGACGTTTTTTACAATTATGTAGGCAAGCAAAGCGTTCCGTGTTGAGACCGACAACGCTGAAGTGCTGGTACTGTCACCCAAGTATGCCGATGAGATCCGTAAGGATGATCGATTCAGCTTCACTCATTTGCTCCATAAGGTAAGTCGCTGCGCGGAGAGTAACTGAACAAAGCGAAGTTGACGGGTGACAGGACTTCCTGGGACATATCCCGGCCTTTATCAATTTCAACCCGAGTAAGGGGTTGAATGACATGGCGAATGATGTGATTCAGGCGAAGGTCACCCCGTCGCTGGGTGAGAATGCGCTTTCAATCTTGCTATATCTCGCGCCTAGGCTAATCTTTTGATAGGATTGGTCACCGAGGATCTGTCAGAGGAAGGGACCTTGACATTCAAGGACCAGTGGACGGATAACCCAGGTCGGTTCATTTGACCTCGTCTAGTGATAGATATGCCCGCTAAGTGGTTCTAGAATGGCATCAAATTCATTTGAAGACCACGCTTCTTGAGATCGTTGCACGCCTCTCATCTCGAGTGTTTCTGGGACCGGATATTTGCCGGAACCCTGCCTGGCTCCGAATCACCATCGACTACACAATCAATGTCTTTTTCGGCGTCATGGCCCTCAAGAAATGGCCCGTATTTATTCGCCCATTGATCTGGCGTTTTGTGCCCGAGGTCAGCAAAGTCCGCTCGCAGATTGAGGAAGCCGTTCGAATCATCCGACCGGTGGTTGACAAGCGAATGGCCGAGCATGCGGCCGGATCCGAGAAGACATACAACGACGCCATCCAATGGGCCATTGAGCTTTCCAAGGGGAGACCCTACGATCCCGCGCTGCTGCAACTGGGGTTTTCTTTGGCAGCCATCCATACGACCACGGATCTTCTAAGCCAGGTCATCTATGATCTCTGCGCGCATCCGGAATACATAGAGCCGATGCGTGAAGAAATCCGAACAGTGCTCAAGGAAGAAGGAATGACGAAGCCTGGGCTCTTCAAATTGAAACTCATGGACAGTGTAATAAAAGAAACCCAGCGCTTTAAACCGGGCGCAATGCGTACGTTTTCCATGCCTTTCATTTGTCTCGTCAAATCCCAGCACGCGGTACTGATGAGCCCATAGTCCTGATGCGTCGTCTGCTGCTGGAAGACGTCACTCTCTCCGACGGAACCTTCCTCCCAAAGGGCGTCCAGATCGGCATTCCAATCCAAATGCATTTTGACGAGTCATCCTACACAGAGCCCGAGAAATTTGACGGCTACCGATTCGTAAAAATGGCGGATGATCCTAAGAAAGAGAAATTCCGCCATCTGGTTTCGACCAGCCCTGACCATCTCGGGTTCGGCCACGGCAAGCATGCTTGTCCTGGACGATTCTTTGCGGCGAATGAGATCAAAATTGCTCTTGTTCATATTCTGATGAAGTATGACTTTAAATTACCCGAGGGAACCACGCCCGCGGTGATGAAAATGGGGTGGGTATTAAGCTCGGATTCGAACGTTCAACTGTTGGTGAGAAGGAGACAAGTCTCGGAGGATGTTCTTCTTTAGATAGCGCGAAGCTGGACTTCTGTTTTCTCGTATGGTGGGGGGGAGTGCTCATTCTGTTTCCGTATCTCACTGCATTCTTGTTGGCAAGATCTGAGACCAAAGCCATTACGCAATCAACCAATGATTTCCCAGACTCTTCAATTGATGTATCCAGCCAGCTTGCAATGCCGCGCCCGATGGCGATTTCTCTCTCAGACCCCAGGCCATTCGCATGACTTCATTCGCAGTTTGTACGTACCCCCAAGGCATTGCACTCCATAACTGGTCCAAGCGTTCTAGTGCCCACTGTCTATGGGCATGATTGTTAGTCTCTGCACCGGCAATGAAAGTCGGCCAAGCCGTAGCTTTGAAAAGGGGGTCTTCAGCATCCAAGAAAGACAGGTGGTGAATGATATTCTCAACTAGGCGCTCTATATCGAACCCCAGCAAATCAAGGTCCCCAACACTCCGACAAATATAGATTCGAACCGCATCTTGATGGGCGGAAGCCGTGTGCATACGGCGTACCATTCGATGGGTGTAAATACTATCGATCGATAGTGCCCAGGAGTTTATATCGAAGGAGTCAATGCTTGCGAGAAGAGACAAAGCCTCTTCCACAAGCGAACTGTACTGATCGGTCCCTTTGGTAAGACTAGCGAATAATTTGTTTGCTAGTTCACAGGCTCTAAATAGGATATCAAGAAGCGTTGTTGGAAAAGATAAATAGCTATTAGGTTCACCTCGTCTCAGAGTTGCTAGAATCCCAGCATTGAACTCCGGGGGGTCTGGTAGAGGGTCAAAGTGGGTTAGTGTCGAGCCGAGGACATAATACCTAGTTTATAAACCCATTAGTTCAACCCAAGAGCTCTTTCTAAAGTGTGAAGGGAACCGTACGTCAAGCAATCCGATGTGATTCGGTCGCGCATCAGGGCTAGGGGAGAAGATTGGTCGCCCTGGACTAGATTCAAGCAGCCTAGAAGTCGAAGCGCGCCTTGAAGATGCACTCTCCACTCGTTTTTGCCGGACACGAGAAGCTCAAAATTGACAAAAAGGAGCACAACGGTCACGACAAGGTCAGTGTTTATGGTTTGAATGTTTTGCAATGCAAAGCGCAGCAGGTTGATGGCATTGTGCTTTGCCGACAGAGCATCCACAATGGCACGATCGGTGTTAATCGAAGAAAGACGAGGTTGCTCTAGAGAGCCTTGAATTGAGGCTTGCAATTGTGACTGTCTTTGGCTGACATGACAAACTCGTCTGTTTATACTCGCGATGTGCACAGCTGCGTTAGCGACTAGGATATGCCGCAAGATAGGCATTTCCCCAGTCAACGGAATCAGGCCGCGAAATGGATTCTCATTTACGGTATCGGACACTACCAGATCTCGGGATAGGTGATCCGCAACTGAATAGACGTAAGTAAGTAGTGGAGGCGACAAGAATTCATCGAGTGGCGTACAGTGAATTAAATAACGTCTGCAAGAACTGTCCACGTCCTGAAACAATGGATCGGTGAGGCACATCTGCAACGATGCTCCCGAAGCTCCATACCCGCGTGAGATGCTATTGGAAGTCATCTCCCCTCCTAAGCCATTACTCAAGGTGTCCTTTTGACCTGAACTGGCTGGAACGATGACCGGCGCTGCATAAGACTTGCCCATCATTTTGCCCCGACTGGCTACCCCCTTGTTCCAGAGGAAAAGCTTTCCGTACCCGAGGCATTGTTCCCCTGCGATCGAACATTTCTGACACGATGGATAAGAACGGTCGCATTTGAGTCGGTTTCTCCGGCAGTTATGGCAGGCTTTCCATACGGACGGGGTTGGCATTGGATATGCCTAGCACAAGTGATGTGCATAGATAGAGAAAGGCGGAGGTTAGAGACTACGGAGGGGTTGAAACGCAGCATTCTTTGCGGTGACAGGAAACCTGAACATTAGTTTGCGCGCTATCAGAGCGAAGGGTCGAGAACGTGGAGAAGAGAAAAGACGTGAACCCTGCGAATGCAAATCATGCGTCTTGGCTGCCTCGTCGGGTTTAACGCGCTGGAGCCCGAGTGGAGCCACGCGAAAAGTGGCGTCGATCCAAGATTCAACAATGAGCGAGCAAGTACCAGCATGTCAGTCCATTCGCTCAATTTTATATCATCGCGAGAGCCTAATAGTATGTCTTTGGTTGGCGGTGGATCAAGAAAAGCAGAAAATGCAATCAAGTGTCTGTGAATCCCCACTACGGTTTTTCGCGCTTAAATTGTGCGCCGTTGTGCCCAAGTATCTGGACTGCCAGAGTACTGTATATATTCAAATGTCTTTAACTTGCTTTCCTGATTGACGCCTCTTAGCGTCCTATGACCATCTTCTCAAGTCAAGCGGGAGCTTCTCCATGGACCCCGATGATAAGAGGGAACGGACTATAGCCAGTCAAACTGAAGCGGACAGACAGTATCCAGGAGATGCAGCCAATCTAGAGCAGCTGGGGCGAGAGAGACCAGCAATTTTCACGAACCGATGGGTTGAATTGGGGTTTTGCTTCTCGCTGTTGGCTTCGATGATGTTAGCAGTAAGGAAATCGCTCGAGCATTTCTGGCTCCAGGGGACTAACACCGCATAGGAGTATTTCATCAGCGGGTTTAATTCTATCCTGCCCGTCCTGGCAACGGAGTTAAACATCCCTACAGAATCAAAGACATGGCCGGCCAGCGTGTTCTCCCTGGTCACCGGGGCCTTTCTCCTACCGTTCGCTCGCCTCGCCGACATGTTCGGTGCCCACCTGGTCTTCAATTTCGGGATTCTATGGTTCATGATCTGGTCGCTTGTTGCTGGATGGAGCCAAAACTATATGATGTTGATATTCTGTCGTGCCCTGCAAGGACTGGGGCCTGCCGCCTACTTGCCCGCCGGTATTATGCTGCTGGGAACAATCTACCGCCCTGGCCCGCGGAAGAATATGGTCTTCAGTCTGTATGGAGCATTCTCTCCGATCGGATTCTACTCAGGGATCTGCGTCAGTGGCGTGAGTGGGCATTACCTCACCTGGCAGTGGTATTTTTGGATAGGGGCCATCATGCTGTTGATCATCTTCGTGGTATCGACGCTCTCTTTACCACCCATCAAACTGTCGGAACATAGCAAGATGGACTGGTGGGGATGTCTCACGATCGTGCCAGGAATTCTTCTGGCGGTGTACTCGGTGACCGATAGTTCCCATGCGCCCAACGGTTGGAAAAGCCCTTATATCATTGTTACCTTCATCCTAGGGATCGCTCTGCTCGGTGGCGCATATTATGTCGAAGGCTGGGTGGCCCCAGTCCCCCTTTTGCCGTTTGACTTGTTTAAAGTCAAGTCGATGACTCCGCTTTTCGTGTCATTACTCTTCACCTATGGCATCTTCGGGATCTACTTATTCTACGCTAGCTTCTAGTAAGTTGGGCTGAATGACTGCCTTTGGAATGGCGGCAATCTAACTAACTTGGACTCTAGCATCGAAACCATTCTGGGAGAGAATCCCCTGACTACGGCCGTCTGGTTCGCTCCAATGGCCGCTGGGGGTCTCATTCTGGCCACTACGAGCGGCTTCACCTTGCATCTCTTGCCAGGAAAGCTTCTGATGATGATCGGGACGGCCGGGAACTTGGTATGCGTGCTACTGTTCGCCATGATTCCGGACAACCCCAGCTACTGGGCATATATCTTCCCTGCTATGATCGGCGCTACCGTCGGAGTCGACATCACCTACAGCGTCAGCAACGTTTTCATCACCACCAACTTGCCCAAGCACCGACAGGGGGTTGCGGGGGCCGTAATCAACAGCATTGTCTTCGTGGGTATCAGTTTTTTCCTGGGAGTGACTGATCTCGCGGTCGCTCAGACTGAGTATCTTGGTCTGAAGGGGAGCTATAAGGTTGCGTTTTGGTTCGGAGTTGCGTGTGCTGGCGTCGCTTTCATCTTGCTCATGTTTGTCAAGGTTGGGAAGGCCGGGGGTGATTTAACGGTTGAAGAAAGGGAACAACTGCAAGAGTCGACGGGAGATGCCGAGAGAGGTATATTGCGAGAGTAGACTATCATAGAGTTTCAAGGGCAAAGGCTCCACAAAAAATGACATTCTGTACCGAATTGGTCACTTAGCGAAAGAAGATCTTGGGCAATATATCAGGAACATGTTAATAGTTCACCCGCATAGATAGTGCGCTTAATAACGTTTTATTCGCCTAGCGAGGGGCAAATGGGATGTAGGGTTAGGGGAATGATTATGTTTACTGCTTAATTGCCTTGAAGAGTTGTTGTAATTAGAGTCACGCTATAGTTCATGCCGAGTCTTGTCGTTTCTGGACTGAGTATTTGCTGAGTCTGAACATACTCCGAATCAACCCAATGCTAATGGAGTATCCGGTTGCACTAGACCATCTGGCTGTCGCACAGTGACGATGGAATCCCCATTGAGTCGCAGGTAAAGCGCAGATAGCAATGACGTCATTCGAGCCCGAACCAGAAGGGCAGTTGAGCCGAGGGACTTTCTCAGGCATTCATCAGGCATAAATCAGGCATGCATTGTCTCGTTGCTTGTTCAATTTGTTTTTTTCGAAATTTAAAATTGCTTGATTTATTTATTTATTTTGGACAAAAAAGGAAGGCCTGCTTGAGTATACTTTTAATCCAGAAAAATGATCAAAACATTAAAAAAGAATTATCTAAGGTCTATCAGGCTTTATCATCTGCTCGATAGCAGCTCTCTCACCACTATGCTCCACCATCGCCCTGAAAATTCCATCTTCCTTCTCTAACAACACCGACGGACTATCGAATTCGGCCACTGTCCCCTGATCGAGCACCAGTATACGGTCAAAGTCAGCGATGGTCGACAGCCGATGCGCGATAACGAGCAACGTGCAGTCACGGATATCCTGTCTGATCGATCGCTGGATACGCGCGTCCGATTCCATATCTACCGATGCGGTCGCTTCGTCCATGATCAAGATTTTGGGCCGCGATACGATAGCGCGCGCCAAGCAAAGGAGTTGTCGTTGGCCTTGCGAAAGATTGCGGCCGCCTTCGGCGATAGACGACGATAGAGAAAAGATATCGTTGGAGGTTCCGGATGAGCTATCGCTTTCTTCGACGACGATCTTCTCGAGTGCTTCACGCAACTCGCTATCATCGTATTGACTGAAGGGATCCAGCACCTCGCGAACCGTCCCAGCAAAAACAACAGGATCCTGCGGGATAATACCGATCCTGGAGCGGACGTCGTGCAATCGAATGGTGCCCAAGTCTACTCCGTCAACCCGAACTGAACCGGACTGGGGTTCGAGGAAACGCAGTAGAGCCAAAGCTAAAGAGGATTTGCCAGCCCCCGTTCGACCGACGATTCCGATGCGCTCGCCTTGGTTGACCGAGAAGTTGAGTCCTTTGAGAACTGGCGGAAGATCTGGACTATAGCTAACGTGTAGATCCGTAACTTCGACTTCGCCTTTGGTAGGCCACGCGGCGGGTATCAGAGCTCCGTCCGCAGACTCTTGTTCCAGTTGTGTGTATTCGAAAACGCGCTCGGCGGCGTTGAAATCGAGCTCCAATTGTGCATACTCCGCCAGCAACCACGAGATATTTTGTGACATTTCCAGAGCAAAGCTTAGCGCAAAGCCCGCCATCGGGGCGTTCAGATTGCGAATTGCGACAAACGTGACGGCGACCGCGGCAACGAACTGAGAGCCAGATTAGTATTTGTCTAGGATTAGGGGGGTGAAAAGACGTACACAGGCGCCCACCATACTGAGCCAGAAGGATCTCCACGACGCGAAAAGCCACCGGTGCCACAAAGCTTGACAATGGTCATCAATCAGATCATAAATCCGACCGACGTAGTCAGCTTCTCTCCCATATGCCCGAATGGTGGCAAGTCCCGTAAGCAAAGCACCGACTTGTTCGAATATAGGCGATCGTGCGGTACTTTCAAGTCTTTTGGATTCCCGAGCACCAGTGATGTAAAGGTAGGCTACACCCCAGGATGCAAGCAGGGAGAGAACGCCAACGCCCATAACTGCCGGGGAGCTCACGACGGCGGCGATAATAGCACCCAGTACCAGGACACAGCTATGAAGCAGGTATGACAGATTTGACGCCAGACTCGAGTCCACGACGCCAAAGTCGGCGGTGAATCGATTCAAAATACGGCCCACCGGGGTGGTGTCTAGGAAGTGTAAGGGCGCCCGGAGAATGGCATTAGTGAACTGTTCAAAAAGTGCCTTGGACGCTCGAATGGATCCCTGGAAGACTAACAGGGAGCGAAGAATCTCCAGGAACAAAGATGAAAGCGATAGTGCCACATAGATGCCGAGGTAGAAAGCCAATTTGGAGTCAACGTGCAAACCGGAGATCGCCACAGAGTCTGCACTTGCCACGCGGTTCAATGGCTCATTGACAGTTAGCACAGGAGAGACCGGGGTATCGTCGTAGGCCCTGGTCCAAACAGACATCCAGTAAGGAACGGCTAGGTTGTCGACCAAGGTTAGAAGACAGAAAAGGATGATCAGGACCCAGTGGAAGTAACCACCACAGGCATGGATATACGTTTTGAAAACTTGGGACTTCACCGCGCCAGTCTCGCGTTTCTCTTCCTCGTAGTATTTATCGGGCGCTGCATTCCCATGGGATGGATCCTCCTGGCCAGTCAGGCGGCGAGTCAGGCCTGTGGCACTCGAGGTAGAAAAGCGACGTTTACCGTGAGAAATCTCAATAGATTTCCTTCGGTGTGAAGTGTTGGAATTTTCATTTTGGTGTAACTGCTCTGAGACAGGGTCTAACAGACTGGCGCTGAACGAAGTGTCCGCGGTCAAATCCTCAGGGGTGCCTGCACTCAACATTCGCCCATCGCCCAGGACAATACAGTATGCCGTGGCTCCTCGACACAGTTGGTCATGATGAGTAGCCAAGATCCTCGTTCTGCCGTCACAAAGGGGCCCCGTCAGTGCCTTCTCATAGAGGTGGCGACCGACGTGCGAGTCGACGGCGCTAAAGATATCATCGAGCACTAGGATTTGGGCGCGACTGTAAAGGGCTCGGGCAAAAGCCAGTCGCCATTTCTGACCTCCACTGAGATTAACACCGTTTGCACCGATATCCGTTCGGTCGCCCTCGGCGAAAGTCTTGATATCGGGGTTGAGCCCGCACGCGCTGAGCACCTCGTAGTAACGACTGGCGTTCCACGGGAGGCCGAAGAGGATGGCGTCTCGAATCGTCGAATTTTCGATCCAGGGATCTTGAGATACATAGGCCATGCGCCCCTCGGTGATCCACGTCTCGGGAGAATCGGGGTCGCTGAGAGGGTCAATATTGGGGACGGTCACGCTGCCGGTGACCACCTCAGCTTCGCCGATGATTGAATGCAACAAAAGTGTCTTTCCGGCACCGCTGCGGCCTGAGATCACCGTGAGCTTTCCAGTCGGCAGGTCACAGTCGACATCGGTTAAATGGAATCGAGTGAGCTCTTCTTGGGATTCGTCGGACGGCCAAGTAACGGTAGCCTGTCGGAAACAAATCTTGTCTCCAGATTGTCGATCATCCTGGCGCTCTTCCAGGTTCAAAAAGCGATCGATTCGGCGCGCACTCACATTGGCATCCAAGAGATCGGTTACCATCTCGGGCAGAATAGCCAGTGTAGACTCCATGCTCTCAAAGATTGCCATGGCCGTGAAGGCAATGGAGGCCGAGATAGTGTTGTTTAGATAGACAAAGACGGCCAACGAGATGATACTCATGCAAATGGGCCCGAAGGACCAGATGGCTACCAAGGCGAGATCCAGCCTGTAGACCGACAGTTGAAGGTCCAGTTCTTTTTGGCGCAATTTCATGATTTTCCCGTGCCAGTCATTCTCCAGCGCATCGAACTTGATTTGACGGATGCCTCGGACCGCCTCGTTCAAGACCGACGACTTGCGATCGCGATGCTCCATTAGCGCCTCTTCACTGGCACTGTATCGCTTGGTGAGAAGGTAATACACGGGAGTCAGCAGGACGGGTATGCCGCAGCCTAACACTGTGGGCTTCCATCCCATGATCTTCGTCAGGAAGATGAGCGAAATGATAAGATCAAGCGTACAGTCCAAGGCCAAGTGGTTGTACGACGCGAAGTCGGAGATGTTATCGACGTCGACTCCCAGGAGGTTGAGGATAGAGTGCTTGGTTCGGGGGGGCGCATCCTCATCCTCGTCCTCCGAATCGCTTGCGTCGACGTCGTCGGCGGCCTCGAGAGAGTCGTCCTTCTTGTCCTTGGCAGACGCCGCAATATCTTTCAAACGCATTGCCTTGCTCGTAATGACGGCAAAGAGCTGCTCCCGGATGGGCACGGCCAGATGCATGTCCACAATCCAGTCGATGAGGGAGGTAAACCAAGAGGACAGCATCAAGACGCCCCCGAGCCCGGCGGCCGTCAGCCATAGCCGCGTCTGATTGTCGGCCCCGGCGTCGCGTTTCTCGAATTCCCGCAGGAGCGTGAAGAGAGCCAGCTGCGGCAGGAACCGGCATGTCGCGGAGAGAAGCTGGACAATCACCTGGAAGATCAAGGTGGGCCAGTAGATGGCGAGACATCGTTTCCACAGCGTGCCGATGGAGCTGACGGCGGCAAACCGTTCCGCCAGCGTTCGCGCGCGCACCCAGTCGGCCACGACGGGCATGTCCTCGGCGTTGAGGCGTCCATTCTTGACGGCCACAGCCAGGGTCGAGCGCGCCCAGTCGTAGCTGTACCGGCTGAGAAACGAAACAGCGTCGCGCCGGTCCACCTCTTTGCCATTGCGATACGTCGTGGGTCCTCGGGGGATGGACAGGTTTGTGATGGTGAGGATGGCGGCGGCGAGAACCTGAACCGCAACGGTCGCAACGTCGCGACTCACGGCCATGCGCACCTCCGTGTCATGCCAGGCCACCGCTTTGAGGCCGCCAACTGTGACGCCCAAGGCCAGGGATGCCCCGGCACTGAAGCAGCCGAGCGCGTATCGGTCTTGAGATCGGGGGCGCGTGATGAGGACCAATTCCTGGCCAAGAAGAAGGATCTGCGCGTATCAATTAGCGTCATAGATAGAGAGTAGATCGGTCGCCCTACCCAGGTCGCCAGCTGCAGGATTGTCGCGATCCGCGACGAGGCGCCGGTAGCATCATCGCGACAAAGGGGTAGAAACGCGGCTAGAGCGCCGACGGCTGCCGCGACCGCTAGCACGACGCGTTGGACGAGGGATTCGGGCGATTTCCCCGAAGCCTGATTTTTATCGTCGTCAGAAGAATCGTCTAGTAGACGATATTGGTGTGCGTAGGATCGCTGGATCAACTGGAAGACATGAGGGACGGACAGGGCGGCCGTCCAAGCCAGAGATACGACCGAGAGGCGGACGGGGAGATCGGCGAACATCGTTGAGGAGCGCTTGGCGACGTGGATCAGCCCTGCTGCCTCCTGGATCGCCCGTTCTTTTTGAAGGACCTCAAGGGACCGCCCTGACTCTTCCTGAGTCACGGTGACTCAGGAATTGTGCTGCCTCGTCGGGCACCTTTTTGGGGACGTCCCTGTCGATCGGTCGCCACTTTCACTCCGCGGCCAACGAGAACCAATGGATCAGAAAATCAATACGAGGATGACTGCTGTAACTGCTGTCAGTCTGTCATCTCGTCGCAATTCTCAGCCTCCCCAACGGCGATCCCCGAGGTAGATCATCAACTGTGATAGCTTTCTCGACCGGGCGCGTTTTCAATGCCCTTGGACTGCGTTGCGCGAGTAGAAAACAGCCAGATGTGTCATTTCAAATCTTCTGGCTTCGCCTCGTTGATTTGAACATGCCCCAAGCAATACGCCGTTAGCGATCGTTGGTAGAGGCAAGAGAATGTAAATAAACAGGGAGTCGATATGATCCAGTGCTTTATCTGGGCACTGAGCAAAAGGCCGAGAAGGCTCGGCCAAAACATTCGACCCTCTGACATATTTTCAACTTGTATGGACGCTTTGAAAAATCGCCCTAGAGCAGAATGACATTGTCGTGATATCGTTCTAACTATGATAAACACTATATCTCTGGTGATCATAGGAAATAAACTCCCAAGGCTAGTCCATGCCCCTAGGTGTCTGTCCATCATATCTAAGCGCCTATCGCACTACAGGCCCACACAAACGTAGTATCCCACCCAGCCAAGTTCACTTGATGCATTAGATCGAGCCTCCGGCGATGTAACTCTACCAGGTCAGTCAAGGGTCCTCTATTCCACTAACCTCTAGCTACATTAGCCAGATACTAGCTATACCGTGAGTTTACAGCCTTTACATACGATACCAGCAGGCGTAATTTACCCCCCGAGTGACTTCCCAGCGTCGACTTCAGGTTGTGGCAAGTTGCTACTAGCACCAGCACAGTACATCAACAGTGAACTCCAATCTACGACTATCTCCAAATCGTCAATTCAGCACTCCTGCACATCAATCTATCAAGCTATGTGTCCGGACAAGTACAAAATCCTTTACGAACTTCTTCCTCGCGAGTTATGGGCTCTAGCACTTACTTTTGTGAGTCACAGTCTTGCCAGTTCATCGCGACACGCAGTCAGTACTAACCTTCAATGTCATCA
The DNA here is from genome assembly GCF_023601865.1 of Aspergillus affinis. Taxonomy (NCBI): domain Eukaryota; kingdom Fungi; phylum Ascomycota; class Eurotiomycetes; order Eurotiales; family Aspergillaceae; genus Aspergillus; species Aspergillus affinis. The sequence continues at coordinate 47,629 of NW_026515883.1, read as the reverse complement.
ACTTCAAAGCTTCGCTGGGATTCTTGGTCCAGCCTGCTGTCGTTGAATCTGGCCTGCCGTGATTTCTACCATCTCGTATCACCCGTCCTATTTAGGACTATCCACGTCCGCTTCCCTCATGATAACCGCAGTCCGGAATGGAGAACTTCACTTCCTTTTCCTCCCACCCCTATAGCTCACCTAGTAGGGATGTTTAGAAGATACAGGGAGGTAACTACGAAACTATCTTCTCTTCTTGAGGGGACTATAGGTGTGGGAATATTTCCCTACGTTCGCATCCTTATCCTCTCATACGGAACGTCCTACGACAAGCATGCCTACGACGAGTTAGTCAACAGGCTGCTGGAGAATTTGCCCAATATCAATATCATCAGGTGCGAAACATTCTATTAATTGTCATTCGAGCTAATCCCTAAAGTTAATACGGCTAGATGGCGTAGCATCTCTTTCCCTCCGCGGCTATTCAAGATTCTTAATGATAGACCGCCAGCTCGCTTCTTTTTCGAAGGCGCGCCAGAAAAGCTCGTTAGCCATGACCTACTAATGGGCGCACCTTATATCAGATCGCTTGACATTACTTATACGTGTATACTAACTGATCACACCGATGTGAACCGAGAACTGGGAAAAGTCATTCTTTCTCTTCCCAACTTGGAGCGGCTGATACTCAAGCATCATGCCAACCCTTACGTTAGAGGCTATCGGCCAATGCCAGTTCTTCTTTTACCCTCCGGCAGCACGCTACCTGCTCTTCGATTTCTCGCTTTTACGAATTTTGATTTTGATTCCAAGCAGGCTGCCGCATGGGCACAGTATCTCCGACATCGGAACTTACGGCATCTAAGCCTGGACGGCACGACCGATTATCTGAGTTGATCCACGCGCTCTCCTCTGGCTGTCTCTCGCACTTAGAATCACTTCTGATACGAGTTTTCGATGGACTCACCCTTATCAAACCTTGGTTGGTTTTGATTTTGGATAGATTCCTACAGGAATTCATCAAGCTGCAAGCCTGCACGTTATGTGATATCCCCAAGGAGGTCCTGCACTCTGTGGTTCGCCATCAAGGGGATCACCTGCGTCAACTTCGCTTTTCAACAAGTCACATGGAGACTTTCAGACGTCTCGGCCGTGCTGAAATGGATGGCTTATTCTCACCCGAAGAGATAGAAGCTTTATCCGCCGAGCTCCCATTAATCGAAAGACTAGGGATTGATCTTATGATGGGGGAGAAGATGGTTAGCCAAGTTAGCCTACAGTAATATACCGAGAGAATCAGAACTTTCACAGATCAAAAAGTGCTAATTTGTCTAACCAAAACAAAGCCTGAAGATTCCCTCCGAGCTATAGCGCGTCTATCGGGCCTCAAAATACTTGGAGTTAAACGTACCTGCACATTCTACCCTACGCCCCGTTAGGGACTGGACGACCTGGCTCAACGCATCTGTAGCAGAGGAGGCGTTTCGGTATGTTGACACGATGAAGCAAGAGGTCCCATTGAAACAGCTTGATATCCAGCGAGCGCAAATTAAGCCGACCCTCAATTTCTACCCCACGGTGATGCCACTAGACTTCTGGTGTATCTATTCATGCTGGCGGGAGACTGGGGCATCGAATCAAGTGCATGTAGTTCGCCTGCCGTCCAAGGTAGGAGGTCTTGCTCCCCTGACTGTACAAGATTTGTATGAGCAAACCCTGGACTCGGCAGGGCTGGGGGATTCGGAGATGGCAGGCTTTGACCCGGGGATTTATTGAATTTTTTTTTTGTTGTCTTTTCTTTTTATGGTAATCAATGCTTTTGACTCCTTTGAATAGTGTTTTCCAGAGTATTTATGGTTCCTGTTGAATTGTTTGTGCGTAGCAAATAATCGCCAAGTTGCACGCTTCGTATTCTGCAGCAAGTACGGAGCAGCTGAAGCACTAATAGTGGAGTTCGCAGAGAGTTGTTGGCGTTTGGATGCCTGAGGCAATCTGCCGTTGGAACAAATGGGACCCCAAACCCGTGAGTGATGAATGGTCTGAGGGTGACCCGTGGTGCTGGCTTAAGTCCGGCGACACGGGAGCCTTTGTAACGAAGTGGGTGATTGTCCATCCGAACTTGAGTGTCAGCCAAGCGATTGGGAACACGGTGGATGCGCTCTTATGGACAGTGTCCAGGGCGTATGTTGGAGCAAATGTGATCCCAAAACTTCAGAGCCAGTCACTGAGCAATAGAACAAGGGCGACCCATGGTGCTGACTCAAGTCGGATGATATCGGTGCCTTTGGTAACGATGCCGATGAATGCTCAGCGGTCTCCAGTGCCAACTAGTTAGCTGGAATAAAGGAGGGTGCTCGGTAAATACTCAGTTATCCCTCCTGAGCCTGTCCGATAATAAAACCTCTAACGCTAGCGCCAAACCCCATGGGCTGCGGCATGATTTATATCAAACCACCTAGGACTTTGTGAAATTCGTTCCGGTTTTATGCGCAGTGGATTGCTGCTATAACTACATTCTCCTTCAATAATGAGCAGTTGGCTATACTTTATACAAATATGTCGAACATGGTCCACATTTTGGAAGCAGTTACAGTATCTTTATCTGATGTAGCTTCTGTAGGCGTTCTACAGGGACCAGGTGCACCGTAGTAGTCAAAAGATGAAATCAATGAGCGGATGCCTTGATCAATACTAAATTGATTGATTGCCTATATAAAAGGGGTCTTGGAGGAGATGCTTCGCTTCTTGCCTCAGACATCCAAACGCCTACAATACCGGTCGTGGGGAGTAAAGCAATCGAGAGGGTAGGCTCATATTCGTTTCATATACGTAAAAGATCATTTTCAAAGAATGCTTGCATATTGAGGACGAGCCAAGTTAGTCCGTGTGTTGATTTTCCTGGCTTCTTAGGGCCCTCTCCAGAACATCTGACTCGTGTCATTTAGCACTAACAACTCTTTAAACTTTGCACCTTCACATGCCCTGCCTTGACATCATGGACCGTTCAGCATTCAGACCGTTAAAAGATATTTCCGACATTCATGGCGCTTGGCAGACACCATGTGGGGGCTCGCCTAGAGGCAGCATATCGTGGTGAAGAGTGTGGAGGAAATGCTTGGTTAGTGCGCTGCACTACCTTGTTTCTAGTGCGTGCAATCAGCAACGAGCCCAATCATGAGCCTACCATGGACCAAGACTGGTTCCCCAGGCCCCGAGCAAAGAAATTTGAGGGACTTTCGGTCGGGGAATGAGAATTTTCACTCTCCACGCGGTCGGCACGATGGTTCATGACGTCATGAGAGCCACCCCCGGACTGTGTCGATCGGAGTCCCTCGAGGCGTCAAAATAGAGAGGCACATAGTCCGTGGAGGTTCTGTTGACATTTAGTCCGAGAGCGACATCAGATCGAGTAGGAGGGTGTCATTGACTTTCCGTAACGATGGTTGAATCGGTTCACCTGCCAGCGCCCTACGTACAGCGCACTCCAGACTTCGTACGGCCGTCGGCGACTCTCCGGATCGTCCCTCCTTCGGTGGAGAAGGGCACTGGTCGGAGTCGAGAATGGGCAGATTCATGGCCAGATTGTTGCCGACGGGTTCCACCCGACGCTGTCATCGTGAATAATGGGAATCCGGGGCAGCAAACTGCAAGTGACCCGAAGCGACCGAGTCAATGGCTCGCTTACCGAACGATTGGTGCTCAGAACGGTACTGTTGACGAGGAAACGAAGAAATCGGGGTGCTCGCTGGTGGATATACAACCATGGAAAAAAGAAAAGTTGGCCATGAGGCGCTCCACAACGAGGTCATCGCCAGAAAAGACTATGACCGATCCGCGGTTGGGTCGACGAACAAGGCGAGTATAAGAAGACCAGCGAGCGCAGGATTCTTCCCTACCGCATTGCAAAGGTCCATCATCCTCGATTCTCCGGATTTCTGCTACGATGCGACCCTCTTCCCACCTGGCGACCCTGGGTGTGCTCGCCACGTCCACCCTGGGACAGGCGCAACCCAGCTGGCCCTTGGGCAATGGCTTCCAGCTCAACTGGCAGGGCAACGCGTCACAACTCGCCTTTGATCGGAACAACCAGACGATTCTGACCACCGTCCCGGGTCAACCGTTCCTCAGTGCGAGCGCAGGCAAGGACAACATTGTCGATGCGAACGGCAACTTCAAAATCTCCAACGTGGACCGCAACCGCTGTCAGGGTCAGAACGTGACCCGGGTCTCGCACGTCTCTCACGACAAGGGCTTGCACAGCCAAGCCGTCTCGATGAAGGGATTCTTGCTTGACTGCGGTAACGGAACCGTGAGCTATGCGATCGACTTTTATGTTCCGAGGCATCTTCCGGATCGTATTGCCTTTGACCTGACCGTGGATTCGGAGCGAGAGGCTGCAGCACCTATCGAAAGAATCTACCTGACCCTCGGATCCGATGCATCGGAAGACTTTTATGGTCTCGGTGCCCAGGGCTCCTTTGCTTCCATGAAGAACCAGACCGTCCCTATCTTCTCTCGCGAACAAGGAGTCGGACGAGGTGACGAGCCCGTCACGTCCATTGAGAATGCCCAGAGCTTCTTCAGCGGAGGTAACCAATTCACGACCTATACCGCCATCCCTCAGTATATCAGTACTTTTGGTCGCGTGTTCTACCTGGGAGAGGAGGACACGGCCTATGCTACCTTCGACTTCCGCAAGCCCGCCGCCGTGACTGTTCGCTACGACGCCCGGACGGTCAGCGGTCACTTTATGCAAGCCAAGAGCATGCTGGCGGCAATCACGATGCTGACGGACTACGTTGGTCGCATGCCTGCCTTGCCCGAGTGGGTGGATCACGGTGCCATTCTGGGTATTCAGGGTGGCCAGGACAAAGTCAAGAAGATCGTCAACCAAGGCCTCGAGCAGGACTGCCCGGTGGCTGGAGTGTGGCTTCAAGACTGGTATAAGCGCCCTTGCGAAGCCCTTTGAGATAAGATGCTAACCCGTGCCAGGTCCGGAACCCACCTTCAAGAAGCCCCCTATGGCAAGGTCAACATCTCCCGCCTGTGGTGGAACTGGGAGTCCGACTCCGCGCTGTATCCCAACTGGACCGAGTTCGTCCAGAGTCTGCGCGAGGAGCACAACGTGCGAACGCTGCACTATATCAACCCCTTCCTCGCCAACGTGAGCTTGAAGGGTGATGGATATCGTCGCAACCTGTTCCTTGAAGCGTCTCGAGGCGGCTACATGGTGCAAAATGCCACCACCAACTCCACCTCGATCATCTCCAGCGGAAAGGGAATCGATGCCGGAATTTTGGATCTCACAAACGAGCACGCTCGCGCTTGGTTTGCCGACGTCCTCCGCACGCAAGTCTGGAATGCTAACGTCTCCGGTTGCATGTGGGACTTTGGAGAGTATACCCCTATCTCAGCCGACACGAAGCTCGAGAACGTTTCGTCGGACGCTTTCTTCTACCACAACCAATACCCCCGCGACTGGGCTATCTTCCAGCGCTCGGTGGCCCAGAAAATGCCCCTTGCTTCGGAAATGGTGACGTTCCACCGCTCTGCGTCCCTCGGAGCAAACCGACACATGAACCTCTTCTGGGTGGGAGATCAGACCACCGTGTGGTCGACCAACGACGGCATCAAGTCGGCGGTCACCATCATGGGCCAGATGGGAATGTCCGGTTACGCTCACAGTCATTCCGACATTGGCGGCTACACCACTGCCTTTGCGCCGCCGACCAGCAACAGCTCCTCCGGGGCCATCGCGCGCTCGGCTGAGCTGCTCGGACGTTGGGGCGAGCTGGCCGCGGTTTCTAGCGCTGTCTTCCGCTCGCACGAGGGCAACGTGCCCGAAGTGAACGCTCAGTTCTACACCAACTCCACGACCTACTCGTACTATGCGTACAACGCCCGCTTGTTCCGTAGTCTGGGCCCCTATCGCCGCCGCGTGTTGGACACCGACAGCAAGGTCCGAGGATGGCCTTTGCTGCGTATGCCCGTGCTTTACCACTCGGACGATCGCCGGGCACGTGAAATCAGCTACCAGAGTTTCTATCTCGGATCGGACCTCTACGTGGCGCCTGTCCTCGATGCCGGACGCAAGTCGGTGGAAGTGTACCTCCCGGGAACCGACCCCAAGCGAACCTACACTCACGTCTGGTCGGGCCAGACGTATCGCGCCGGACAGACTGTCCAAGTGGCTGCCCCGTATGGAAAGCCCGCGGTGTTTATTGTCAACCATGCGAAGAGCCCCGAGTTGGACGTCTTCCTGGACTTCGTTCGGAAAGAGAACGGCACGGCGATTCACATCTAAGCTAGAATTCTCCTGGACAAATAGCCCATTTACGACCGAGAGAATTCCTTTCAGCTTTGATTCAAAACACCTATAGACAATAGCAAAACTAGTTAGCAATGTATCATGAGCCATGATCAAATCGATGTCCGTGGATTTTCCTGTTTAATCATTCCATTCACAATGTAATAGTTAGTCTTCCTTCCTGCCACAAAGTTAAGGCCAAATCAGCGCATTCAAATAGTGGGCCTTTCATCTTGGCCGTGGGAAAGATTCTTGGTCGATTAACGAAACTATCTTGGATAATTCGAGACCACAAAGACGAGCAATTCAACTACGGAGTAACTCCCACGCCTTGGTAACTACCGACTTGATGGCTGGATTAATCTGTCTGTCGTAATTTATTTTTTTATTTTTATTTTTATTTTTTTTCCTTCTCGAGGCATGTTTCTACTCACCCACACGCAGAAAAGCCCTCAATGGCCGTGTCTAAGCTGAGTAGTTCACGCGGGAGATGGAACCCACAACCCGCGATGGTCCGACAGCACGGTGCATTGGTTGGCACATCTCATATCCACATTTACAACGACAATTTGGAATCTCAATGAACTTGAACTTGACTTGAGTGACTTATGCCCTTGACGCTCAGGGGTCTTCTGCCCTGTTTTTCAGCAAGGCACTACCGGGTACTAGTGGACCTGGCGGGAAAGTCTTCACGGTGGAGACAGCGATGATCCCAATGTAGGAGATCGTCGGGAGTTCCTGCAGTTGCAGCATGCCCATTTCGATCCTTGGCCAATAAAAATTTCTCGATACCACTCAGAGGGTCTGTGGGCTCGGTATTCGGGCGAGATCTGCTAACTGGAAATAGAAAATCCCAAATTCTACCAAGATCAACCCTCATCGATCGACCATCATTGCAATCTTTGTTCGGTCTCTGAACTGACTCGATGATATCGGCCCGTGGTTATTGACAAATTGTTGATTCGATCTACTCCGTGATGTGTAGTTTGATTGCGCTCGATCTGCAGGTCCATCACATCAATCGCTGGTTGTTGAACGGGGGATGCTCGGGTTGGTTTTGCCCTGTGGCCAGGAGAAGAGTTTCCAATGTAGATCTAGACGGGGACTCAACGTCAACTGCTGACCCAACCATGGTTCGAGGGCAATAGGCGGAGGCAGATGGTTCGCTATATAAGGGCTCCTAGCCCTCGACGAAGTTCCCAGACTGAATCATCACATACCAGCCCTCAGTCCAGCAGATCGTATCACCACCACGCCATTCATAATGTTGTTCAAGAACCTCCTTCTCGCTTCTTCTTTGGCGCTTTCGGCCGCTGCCAGCTCTTACAACAGCACCTCTGCCGCCGCTGCGATCCAGCAGCGTTTCCATGAGCTCGACCTCGGCTACAAGTACACAACCACTCTCATCGGTCACGTTGCCGCGAAGACCGAGTCTGTCACTGCCGATGTAAGTGTCAATAATTTTTGTTTAAAAAGAACCATCATTAACGAACTTGTTCAATAGGACGTCGTCTCCACGTACAACCAGACCGCTCACGCCGAAGACAACAACCTGAATATGAAGCAGCCCACCGCTGCCTTCCCCGATGCCATCCAGCTTGTTCTCTGCGAGACTTTCCACACGGTAGGCTTCTCTTGGGGGTGCCCATACGGCCAGGAACAACGAGATCCGATCTAACAACTATCCAGCTCACTCTGAACGGCATCGAGCTGAACAACGCTTTCACCGACAACGCGGATCTTTTCAATAAGGACCAGCGAAACACTCTGCAGGAGGCGTTCACCAAGGTCAACGACGAGACGGGCGTAAGTTATGCCCACTGACGCACTCAGCCATAATCAATCCCTGGCGTGGTATATATCATGACTAACATTACGATTTGAAACAGAGTTTCTTCATCCACGTCGCCAAGGTCGCCCTGCCTGAATGTCTGGCTTCCCTGAAAGCCGACATCTCTGGTGTTTACAAGTCCCTGAGCATGGTCGTCCGTGCTTTGGACCCCGCCGACACTTCCTCGTAAATGTGGAGCTCCGGAAGGACCTAGGGATGGTATGTGTCGAAAGAATTAGGTGAGGCAAGGGAGTGAGATGATTAGCGGACGTCTGTACAGATCACTGCAATTGCATTCCCGTGTACACTTCTAAAGATGAGCCTTATCATAGAGTCCTGATAATTGTTGAATGGGCCCACTCACCTCGATTGTAGTTCAACATGACGGTATCTTCCTGTTGATTGTTGAAGGAAGAAGGAAGGAGGCAAAACGATACCCATCATCGCCCCTAGTCCCGATTAGGTCTAGAGTTGCTGAACTGTTGTTGTTGGCTGCCTAAGGTTGTAAAGTCGCTGCCCAAGGTCCTACCTAACATGACAGACTGTATTTATCATCCCTGGTAGTCCTGGGAGTCTTTCTCTTTTTTTTTTTTTTTTCTTTTTTTTTTATCTCCTCACATCCCCAGATCTAACAGATCGATTATCTAACGTGGAGACAAAATCAGCATGCATTTTCCCCACTTTGAAACAGCCCTCCAGCGGCACATTGACGACATCTCCATAATGAACCTCGACGCGTCCATACAGGCTCTGGTGGAGCTGGTGCCTGGTCTAACCACCTCGATCTCCCCGCAAGGGAGACGACTAGTCAGTCATCCTAACTACGAGGGTCTGGGCGATCTCGATACCATTGGGGGTTTCTACCTATCCGCTGCGGAACGCTGCACCACCGAACACGCCTCATTCGACACTCGGCTTGCGCACCTGTCACTAGAGCAAAATATCTATGATCTCTACTGTAGCAGTGAAGATGCTCTTCGAGATGGCGTCAAGGCAGGCATGGTCACTCGTCACCGGCCAGAGAACATGCAAGGCTGTCTTTGCTGCCAAGGACATCCCCCTTCCGTGATCCTGGCACGGTTTCATGAAGGAAACGCCTTGTTCTTCGAAGAGGAGGAGTACAAAAGAGTCTGGGGTGACGAATATTCCATTGGAACTCGGAGAGGGGTAGACCATACGTGGCTCATGGCTTCGAAAGCGCAAGCGGAAGCAGCCAAGCAGCGTCAGGGTGAAAGTCGGGCTGAATCTCTGCTGTAGTTTGACTACTATTACAGGCCTTATGATCGATGAGTTGGGTAACGGTCGCATATTGAGGAGGGAATTTCTTGGTTCCTCTGTCTAGATGAATACCTACTCACGATGGACCTGTATTTGGTGTATTGCCAATGCTTTTTCCTTCGCTTTCCGCCACCTTGGTGGGTTACTACGTATCTTAAAACCCCGGTCCAAGAACCTTTCATGTTGTTCAGTACTCACGAAGGAAAGTCCAGGATGTTCAGATCAGGTTTTGAACATTGTCATTGCGAAATTAATAATTATATGATACCTAACCATCAATCTGTCGACGAACCATTTGACCTTCGTCTGCACCACACGACGAGTGAAGAATGAGAAACTTCTAAAGTGAGACAGATATTTAACAAATATCTAGACGCCGTCACCATTCTCCCCTTTCGACCATTTCCTGTTATTGTGTGAAGGCAGCCGACCCACCGAATGGGCCTGAGATGGCCGTGTTGCGAACCCGCACAATGCAGACATTCTTCGCCGAACCGACAGTTCCTCGGCACTTGACACCTGACGGGACCTTGATCTTGACCTCATAGTCCATGGTGCTTGATGTAGAAAATCCTGCAACCCCGGGTATGTTCTGGGTGACCTTGGCTCGGACAAACGCCTTCGGGTCCGTTCCGCCACTGGAAGGGTCAATGTCGGCTGTTAGAGGGCCCGCCCCGTCTTGGTTCACCTGAAAAATGTCAGTGTCAAATTCCTTTGACAATTTGCGCTGCAATAGGAGCTTACCTGATGGTAGACCATCGTCACGATGCCATCTTGAGATGCGGTCGGAAGACCATGGGCGGATCCCTTTCCGCTGTATAGCTGAATTCCGTTCTCTTTCGTACCTGTTGCGGTGACTGCGCCCGATTTGAGACCAGGGAGAATACTCAGGACATCGTCGACCGCAGATTGCGCACCTAGATGTGGCTTTTTAATGTGCATTCTCCACCGGAGGGAAAGTTATCTTACTCTTAATCGTTCCGCCAAAGGGGGTCTTATCTGCGATATCCTGCACGCCTAGATGTACTTTAGTCCATGGCTCATGTCATTGAATTACGAAGTCAGTACGTACCATTCAAAATTGTACCCCCAGCATTGGTGACAACACTTGCAGCATCGTTGATCAATTGTCGACCTTCTAGAGCGTTAGTTCGTTAAGGAGAGACAGGCAAAGGAGGAACGGACGTCGGTCAGCAGAAGTAGGGTGGCCACGTCTGCCTTTGGGGGTTCCCATAAACTTATCAATGACGCGAGCAGCATCGACTGGACCTCCTCCCATGGTTCTACCCAGAGCAGAGGCTTTGATACTCCCCATCTCCTGATCACGAATGACAGCAGTGTCCTTTTGCCCACCGCATGCGGCGGATGGACAGTCCCGGGGCATTCCATCCACCACTGAGTTCTGTTAGTATTCTTTCTATGGCAGAGATAAATGCTTAAAAAAAGATGACCAACCAGTCAACCCAGGCATGGCGACCCCATTCGCGCCCTGGATGCGAGTAATCAGGCCATGTCCAACGGCCTGGCTTACCAAGAGCCCAGCGATGAACAAATAGTTTCCGGCAAGCATTGTAAAAGGTATTCGATATTAGGAGGGCTTGAAAGAAGAAAGTGAATGGATTGCTCTGCTCGTAGGATGTTGTTCAAGGAGCCCCTGGCTCCCTTTATATGCTCCATTCGGCCTGGCCTGCAAGGTTCACGTCCCAAATCTCACGGCTTTTCATTGACACATGCATTTCCCCCTGATGCTGTTCTGAAGGTCGATCCTTTCTGTTTGATCAGAGAATTTTTAGCGTACCAGTGTAGGAAAACCCGTGTCTGGCTAGAGTTCTCGCTGTTTGGCAGTAGTTTATCGATGGTCTTCTTGACATCCGATTATCCCGTGAAACCAGGCCGGCAAAGTCTAATCGGCTAACCGAGCAGTTGAGTTGAGGTTGTTTGAGACTGAGACCTGAATACGAGCCGATTAGGTAAATTCATCGAGGGATCTACCGTGAGGTAGATAAGGCTGGAGTAGATCGTGCGGACGAACTGCATGGGGTAGTAATTTAATTGCTTTAACTGGGTCTGAGGACTAACATAGTGGCCTAGTCCCGGAAAAAGAGATTTCTTATCTTTTGCTATATTAATGTCGGGTGCAACCAGTCAGTTCGATGCCACTGAACGGTCGAAAAGGCATATCCAGCCCTGCATGTGATCGCAGACCCTTCGGCTGTCAGGAACCCGTGACAAATTCTGACTCTGGGTGCGTTTCAGAGTTTCCAACTGTAAAAATAGCAGCGACAGGGTTGCATCGGGGGTGGATCCCCAGGGCGAGTACGGAGTACGGAGTAGTTCCTCATGTGAATGCCAAGAGTGGTGCCTGGCGGAGGATCGGCAGGCCGAAAATGCGTGCCTTATCCGGATGGTATTTTCTCGGAGGCGACCGTCGGAGGAGAGGATAAAGGCAAGTGTGCAAGAAAACCGTGAATTCCCGAGCAACTAATAACAGAAGTTGCTAGTTCACTAATCATAACAGCTTCTGTTTGCAAGAGAATCTATTTCCTCTTTTCCTTTGTGTGCTTACAGTAGTAGCGAGAGTATTGCTATTTCCTTGAACGAAGATATATCGTGAGTGTTGTAGATGAAGCCAAGTGCAAGAACAAGGGTTACCAACAATAAAGGCAACATTCTATTTAAAAGTCAGATGCCTATAATGGCTCTCGTAGAATCAAGGTCCAAAGCGAATAATCACTCTAGAGGCATAATTATCTCTAGGAAGAAGCATCGCATAGTGAATGAACCGGGACGTGCAAACGCCTCTCACAACCGGAACAACTATCTCCGGCAAACCGGGTCTATACAAGCGAGATAGTGAAAGATTCCAGCAATAAACCTGGACTTCCCTGGGACTAGTGAGCCAACAGAAGCAACCGAGCCTTACATTTAAGTCCCTCTTCCATAGTCTTTCTTGAATTTGTTGGTCTTCTTTCCTTCTGCCCTTGATTCGACCTCTTTTCTTCCACATTATACAACAGGTTAGGCCCTGCCAATTTCACAACGTCAAGATGGAAGTTTTTGTCCGTGGAATCCCTATGCAGCTGAGTCGAGATGGATTCAAGCGGGAATTTGATCCGATCATGGAGCGCTTGCAGATTATGGACTTCATGTGCGATAAACCCAAAGCAAGGTACTTTGGCTTCATAACCTTTCTTCGTGAGGATGACGGAAACAGGTTCCTTGCGGCACACGGTCAGGAAGAGACCCCGACTCCGCTTCTTGGACGACCGCGAGTCAGGCCAAGGCTATCGATTATGGGAGTGGATATCTTTTGCAAGCTAGGCGACCGCCATCCAAACCCTTTGGTTATTCGAGCCCTAGAGCACCAAGCAGAGCAGAGGAGGAAGCGCCTGGGAATAAAGCCGGAGACAATTATTTCCTTCCACATGACGACGTTGAGCTGTGGACGCTGCGATTTTGCCGATCGCGAACTGGTATACACCCCCGAAGAGTCCTGGACGACAGAAGGTGTCATACGATTCAGAAAACGAGACATTGTGGTCAAGACGGAGTCGCGAGTCATCAGAATGCCGTTGATCACCGTGGTGGGCATGGTGTGTTCGGAAAACGGCGTGTTGACGATCACTCTTTCTGATGTGCCATTCTTCTTCGAGGTCGAAACGAATAGAGGCGTCCATGATTTCGATTTCATTGCGCTGAGCCTAAATGACCAACCACCTCCTGTTAATGAGAGAAGACGACTTCGTGCCTGTGCTCTCAGCGAGGAACACGCCAAAATCGTCGGGCAGTGCCTAGTGTACCAATTCCATGTCTCGCGGGAAGGGTTCGACGAAAAGACCGAACAACTCAAGGAGTGGGATATCACAATGGTACGGAGTCGCATTGTCACGGCGCCTGTCCCGACGGAGAAAGAAGCAAAACTTTCCAGCCAGATTCAGGCTTTGCGAACAGTGCTAGGTAACTATACAAGATTCGCCTCCCTCCCCTTCGGCATTCTATTCCAGCTTCAAGCGCTAGCGTACAACGGCTACCTCCACCCGGCTACAGTGATTGAGCTCACCAGAGCAATCATTGCGATGACTAGGAATGACAAGACGACCGGAAGAGCATCGGTGTCCGTCGACGCAATGAAGAAGCTCATGGAAATGATCGGTTGGCCCTTTCCCCACGAGAACCCGAAGAACTTCGAAGTTAGCACCCTGATAGAACATCTAAGGACCAGCCAGATGCAGATTCAAATGAATATGTCGTACAGATACGGACTCTTCAATCCGACCCCTAACCTGGCACGCATCAATCGAGTGACGGTGACTCCTACTCGTATCACGCTGAGTGGACCCGAAATCGAGCCGATGAACAGAATTCTAAGAAGGTTCCCTGATCACCACGAGTATTTTATCCGCGTCCAATTCAGCGATGAAAATGGCCAGGATCTATTCTTTAATTCGAATGTCAATTACGACAATGTGTTCATACGATTCAAAGAAGTGGTCACCCATGGGATTCAGGTAGCTGGGCGCACGTTCACGTTCCTAGGATTCTCGCACTCTTCGTTGCGTTCTCATTCCGTCTGGGTAAGTGGAAATCCTTTTTTCGTGTTCAATAGTCTAAGCTTGTGACCGCTAACACCATTGTCGAACAGTTTGCATCCCCTTTCATCGATCACAACGACCGTCTCCAAACATACTTCAACATCATCAATGGCCTCGGAAATTTCTCGGCAATAACCTCCCCAGCCAAATGTGCCGCCAGAATCGGCCAGGCATTCTCCGAGACCCCGTTTGCCATTTCGCTTCCCGAAAATGGCATCCAGCTCCGTAACATTCCTGATGTCAAGTCAGCAGATGGATCGCGAGTGTTCAGCGACGGAGTCGGGAGGATCTCCCGTGAAGCTATGGAGTTGATATGGGTAACATTACCGGAGAACAAGGGAACCCCGACATGTTTTCAGATTCGCATGGGTGGAGCCAAAGGCCTGCTTGCCCTGGACAGCGATCTTCCCGGCTGCGTGGTCGAGATGCGGCCATCCATGATCAAGTTCGATAGCAGAGACATGGACAATCTGGAGATCTGCAAGATGTCATCAGAGCCACACGGTCTGGTCCTCAACCGGCAATTGATAAAAATTCTCGAGGATATGGGCGCGCCTGAGGCATGGTTTATGGACCTACAAGGAGAGGCGTTGCATCAGATTCGCTCTGTTACAACCAGCACCGACAAGACTGCCACCTTCCTGCGCGACAAGGGTATTGCAGACACCATCAAGCTGCATCGCCTTTTTCGACAATGCTACTGGCTGAGTCTGGATTACAAAAAGGACGGCTTTCTCCGCTCTCTGGTTGAACATGTCGTGCTACGGGAACTGCGCGTCCTGAAGCACAAGGCACGTATCCCGGTCCCAAAGGGAATGACATTGTACGGAATCATGGATGAGACAGGGTTCCTGAAGGAGGGTGAGGTTTACGTGACATATGATACTTTGGAAGGTAAACTTGCTTTGCCTCCTCCTCCGGGGAAAGTTCTAGTGACGCGCTCACCTGCGCTCCACGACGGAGACGTTCAGTTTGGTATCAATACAGTTCCACCCTCACGCCATCCGCTTCGAGCGCTGAGAAACTGCGTTGTTTTCAGCCAAAAGGGACAGAGAGACTTGCCTAGCCAGTTGAGTGGAGGTGATCTGGACGGTGATCTCTATCATGTCATCTGGGATAAAGCTCTTATTTCTAAGCTTCAGTCCTTCAAGCCCGCCGACTATCCGCGGGTGGAAGCGGTGGATATTAGGCGAGCTGTGACCGTTGGAGACATGGCCAATTTCTTCATTGACTTCATGAAGACCGACCATCTGGGAGTTATCGCCACGAAGCACATGGTTGTGGCCGATCAACAGCCTCTTGGAACCAGCGACGCTCTCTGTCGAAAGCTAGCAGAGATGCACTCTACCGCCGTGGATTTCTCAAAATCGGGAATACCTGTGAATATGAAAGACATTCCTCGAATGAACAATTACCGTCCGGATTTGTATGTTTGTCCTTATCGCTTGATGGAAATCGATTTCGCTAACACTAGAATGAAACAGCTTAGCACCGGGTCCTCGAGTCAGTCTCCAAGGAAGAACACGGATCAATTTCGACGAGCTTGTCTCCCATCCGGCGTTCAATGACGATGATGACATGGAAGAGCGTCGAATGTATTACCGATCGGACAAAATTCTAGGAAGGTTATATCGGGCGGTGGACGAAGGACATATTTGGTACGGAGATATCATCTCGAAATGCAAGCTGGATGAGGGTCCATTCTGGAACGCGTTCATTGCGGACTGTACATCGCGGTGCAATTCTGTGGGACGAGGCGGCTGCAAGCAACTTGCAGGCGAAGCAAGCCGTCTCCGAGCAGCGTAAGTCCTCTTCTCCAGCATGAGTCCAGTTCGCTAACTACCCAATTTTTCGAGGAACAGGTACGAAGATGCGGTTATCGCCGCGATGAACGGCTATTCCGATCACCCGACAACTCCTATCACCGAGATGGAAGTCGTGACAGGTTGTCTGGTAAGCGGGACTGGAATGTTGAGTCGCAGACAAAGAGATCAATCCATAAAACTGAATGATGAATACGCACGAATCTGCGAATGGGTCACCAACCACATGCGTCGACAAGGTCTAGGCTATGAAAACGGAGAATCTTTCGTCTCCGACGGACTCGAGTTTTGCTTGGCTTGCGTTCATGAAGGCATGGAGCTCGTGATCACGCGCCGCAGTCATTATTACAGAGACATGAACAGCTTTAGGGTTGTGGCAGCATGTGCTCTGCTGGCCGAGATGGATGTGGTCGGACTGTTCAACAGAACGAAATAACGATGGATAACTGGGGAATAATTATCTGTACCAACAAAACGAATCAAATCAAATTACCATCCAGACACTCATACAACCGTTCTATTGCAGACACAAGATATAATAAAACAACAAGCCTCCATGATGCTGACGAGAAAACAGATAACCTGGCCCAGCGCTGAAATTATGCGAAAACACTATTCCTCCCTGGAAAGAAATTGAAATTGTATGGTCGGTTCATTGGTGCTCCACCTTCCATTGAAATTCCTTTCTTACTTTGATAGAAAGCGGATCATGGTCGCAATCCTCGTGAGAAGTCTCATCGTGAAATGACCCGATTATCTTAACATTAGTAACGGATTTGAGGAGCACCATCTCCTTATCTTTAGAACGTACGGTAGCCTCTAGAGGGGAACAGGGTCCGATATATACTGGTCGTTGAAAATACTGGCGACGGTGTAGCTCATTAACATCCTCATTGGAGCTGCTTGGTCCGAACGTTCGCTCAGCTTTCAGTGATCCCAAAAGACGCCGGAAAGCTGACCGCAGCAGAGGTCTGATGGTCGGAAGACAGGCACAGAGAACTCCCACGCAAGGCTCGACGCTGGACCAGATGAACACGTCGGCCATAATCCAGGTGATATCAACGGAAGACGTGAGGAACGTCATAAAGTAGATTCGGACGAGGCTTACGATGCAGACACTAAGCTCCGTCAGTCTATCGCCCAAAGACCAAGGGAAGGCATATAGTAACTTACAATCCCCCGAGGATGAATATCGACGAGATCATCACCTTCAATGTCTTCCGCATCTGGAGTTTCCAGATCAACGGAATCGGAACAAGCAAGATGATGACGTCGGTGACCACGTTGGCCACCGCGTTCCCGATATAAAAGGGATATAGGTCGAAGATGCATTTGCCTCCAGTCGGGTCTCGGTATTGGGTCCAGTAGTATGAAAGCGGGCGACAGCAGGATAGGAATGCGATCGTGCAGGCAACGCAGTAGCCCAAAGTGAGGAAAGTACAGAACCATATGGTCCCGTTCATACCGAATATGCGTTGACAAAAGAATATGATTGACATTTTGATCAGGGGAATGGTGAAGGGATAGATAAAAACATATGCGAAGAGTGCCTATACTCATATATGTAAGTAGGGAACAATTGAGCATGATTTCACGAGTTAGATGCTTTGACTGACCTGCATGACGACAATCACATTTTCAAGAGGAACGACCCAGACATGCTTTCCCAGGCCATAAGTGCCCCCTACTTGGTCTCAGAATCGCGAATACAATCACCGATCGAATTCAAAACTCACCCAGGATGGTGCAGGTCAGGGTTGCCATGACGGAAAGCTTTTCCTATGTCAGTCAAAACGACCGGTCCAACGCAAAGCCAAGGAACAAACGTACCATTGCTGCGAAAATAAACCAATCGTCAGCTGCAGTTGGGGAATGCTGAACCCTGATTCTCGCAATCACTCGCAGAGCAACTGCCACCGCTGCAAGCCCGAACATACAGACCACAGTGGCATTGTTTCGAGGGGTGTGGTTCTCGCCCAGATTGACGCCTATCGGGGGTTCGCCAAAGGGACTCGGCATCTCGGTTTGCTTCAGGTACGGCAGGGAAGTACACGTCTGTTGAAGAGGCATTTACGACAAAGGGGGAGTTTTATTCTTTTCTACGGGTTGCTTTGTTCTATTACCAACTCCATCACCGTTAAAGGGGAAAGCAACAGTTGATCCAAATCCCTGGTTCTGGGTGCCTCGTATGATCCATGTCAAGCCAGGTTGTGATTCTTTGTTTACCCATAACGGTGATAGACAATATCCCTGTTATATTGGAGTTCTGGGTCAAGGATCGATGACGGTCAATGCGTCGTCCTTCCGATTGGAGGCCGATTTATGCCTCATAGATTTATTCATTTCGATAGTGAACGGTCTCCACAAAGGGCGCACGGAGCCAATGTCACTCAGACCAGCCGCCCTAACAAAGTCCCCCGGCCGCTAGTTCGCTGGGCCCCTGGCGAGAGCACCGGCCAGAATCCTTTTAACATGGATTCTGACCGGATGGCATCAGTAACCGACCCAATCAGGTAGGCCCCGAGGACAAGATTATCTCGGAGCACAACTCATTTGGATTAGTGGAAACGGTGGGGCGATCCGGCGCCTGTCACAAATCCACTTGCGCACGGCACCGCAGCAGCAGGATGCGATCCCCTGTCACGGACGGACTGGACACCTCATGGCCATCCTTCCGTGGTATCGCCTGCTCTCATTCTGGGAATAGTTCCTGGACCGTGTGCCTCCGAGTCCCCCGCGGAGAGTGAACCGCCGCCGGAATTAATATAACAGGAATACTAACTACTAATGGCAAGACATTTGTAATTTAGACCACTCCACCACCTGATAGGCAATCACTCACGAAGACGGTGCTTTCGCTGGGCCAACATTAAAGGGGGTGATGCTCCGAGGGTGGGTTCGTCACCTTTATCATTCTTGATTAACCTTGACCCTGCCTGTTTATCTCTCACATCTCTTTGACGCGTGGAGTTGATGTAATCTAAATATGCCGTCGAATGAATCATACGCAGTATCCAGCCATTCCGAGGCAAATAATATTCGGATTGACGAGACCCGGTTTGCCTTCACTCCCCGGAAGATTCGCGTCGTCTGCATCGGTGCCGGCTTCTCTGGTCTCAACCTAGCACACAAATTGAAGCATGAGAGACCTCTTGGCTTTGTGGACTTTAGAATTTATGAAAAGAACCCGGAAGTAGGGGGTGCTTGGTGGGAGAATGTTTATCCTGGGGTAGGTTGGTGAGTATGCTCTCGTAAAGTGACAGGGGAAAATTCGAGCTGACTAGGTCCTTCTCCATAGCGATATTCCCGTTCGTAAGTAGAGGATCCAATTTTTAACGTCACCCCTGTGTTTACGTCCCCTAGACAGCTACCAATTTCCATTCGAGCCGAGTCCCGACTGGTCAAAGTTCTACGTTGGAGGCAAAGAGATTGAAGACTACATACTGCGGACGACAGAAAAGTACGGGCTGAAAGAGAAAGTGACGTTTAATACCAAGCTCGTCCGAGCGATATGGGACGAGGAACACGCCAAATGGAAGCTCCAGCTGGAACGAGGGGAATTCATAATCGAAGATGAGGCGGACATTTTGATTGACGGGAGTGGCATCGTCAAGTAAGATCCTATTCGGGGAGGTGATATCAAATGTCCCACTAATACGGAAAATAGCAAGTGGAAATGGCCGGATGTTAAGGGACTCGATCATTTCAAAGGAAAGATTGTGCATAGTGCGAAATGGTCAGCTCACCCTTGACATCTGGACGTTGCGCGATGTTAACGCCTTCGCAGGGACACCGAGTACCAGTGGGAAGGCAAGCGAATTGCAGTTATTGGAAACGGGTCGTCAGGATTGCAGATTGTTCCACCTCTTCAGCGCAAAGCTGCAAAGATAGTTAACTACGCGCGTCACGCCACGTGGGTTTCAACGCCCTTGTGTGGCAACTTGCTCAGGGATGCAAACTCAACGAACTTCGCATACACCGAAGAGGAGAAGGAGGAGTTCCGAACGAATCCAGAAAAATTCCTCGAGTATCGGAAGGTGGTTGAGACATCGTCAGTCTTCATTGCCTGCACGTTGGAGTCTTGCTAACTTGAATACGTTATGCAGTGTGAACAGCGTATATCGGTTGATGATTTCGGGATCTGCAGAGAACAAGATGATCTTCGACTTGGTCGATGCAACGATGCGAGAGAAGCTGAAAAATAACCCGGAACTTATCGAGAAGCTCATTCCCAAGTACGAGCTTGGATGTCGCCGTCTGAGCCCCGGCAATGGGTATCTTGAGGCAATCCAAGCTAGTAGTGCACGACTCACCTTCAGTCACATTAAAAAAATTACACCAACCGGCATTGAGAGCGAAGAAGGCGAAGAAGAGTTTGATCTGATTGTTTGCGCCACGGGTTTCGATACTAGTTTTGTCCCTTCCTGGGATCTCGTTGGTCGCGATGGCCGGCGCCTGGCAGACGAGTGGAGAGAAACGCCTTCTGCTTACTTCTCCACGTGCGCAGGTGGTGTGCCAAATTACTTCATGTTTGGCGGTCCAAACTGCCCGATCGGCCATGGGTCTGTTCCCCAAATGCTTGCATGGACTGCAGATTATATGTTGAACTGGATTGAGAAGATGGCGGCGGAAGACATCAGGTAGCTTGCATTCCCCTTTCCCTGGAACTGCAGCCCAAGTGCTGATCAATTTAGATCCATTGTGGTCAAAGATACTGTCGTACGGGAATATAACGCCTACGCGCAAGAAAGCTTGAAGCGGTGCGTGTGGTCCAAGGGATGCAATGCCTGGTACAGCAAGAAGAATGCCGAGGGACCCAACACGGTCACGGCGATGTACCCAGGCAGCGTCCTCCACTTCAAAGGTAAGTCCTATGGTGAGAATTCTGAAAATAGGATAAGGCGGCTGATGACGTGTTGCAGAGTATATGAAGACCATCCGGGGCGAGCACTTCGACATTCGGTACAACAACTCGAACCAGTTTCTATACCTGGCCAATGGAGAACTGGCCTTGGAGCGCGAAGAAGGAGGCGATATGGCGTATTATCTCACTTGATTCGGTTTCTCAACAGGCCTAGAGGCCCATTTTTGTACACATGAAACTGAATGATGACTGCTGAATGAACAGTTGATCCTATAAATAAACTTCGCTAAGAAATGCGGCTGCAGGACTTAAGCTAAATGACTCCTTGCACCTCGCCAAGGGCTTTGAGTCTCGGTAGAAAAGTGGCCGACGGGGCAAGTTGCATAATTTCTCCGTTGGCTGATGCTCCATCGAACCCTGCAGGATCACAACCCCGCTTTGGCTTCGATCATTTGCGATGTCGTTCCGGAATCTCAGAAACAGTAACCTTCGCTATCCATCGTCGTTTCTTGACATAAGCACTAGGGTCGTCATTGGGGCCCAACATGCGATTATTATCTCACATCCTCCCCTTCTCTCTCCTTTCGGCGATTGCTGGGGTGTATGGACAGGAATGCGAGAAATCCGAAGACTGCAGCCTCAATGGCGTTTGCTCTGGCACTAAGACCTGTATCTGTGATCCAGGCTGGCGCGCTGCCGACTGCAGCGAGCTGGATCTTCGGCCAGTAGAGCGATGGACAGGATATAATCATACCAACATCACCCTACCTGACTTCTATCGCGAAGGAGCAGGGAACTCCTCCTGGGGAGGTCACATCATTCAAGACCACGAGGATAAGCGACTCTTCCATCTCGTAATTTCGCAAATGGATCACGGATGTGGCCTTTCGGGATGGCGACCATTTAGTACCGTGATCAGAGCAGAGTCGCGAACCGGACCCCGTGGGCCCTACACGTGGGCCCAGGAACTCTTCAGTACATTTCACCATAACCCAACAACGATCTGGAGTCCATCAGACCAGAAGTATCTGATGCATTTTATTGGCTACGACTGGGAAGCTCCCGACACGTGTCGCTCGATCAAACGAAACAACACTATATCCGTGTCCAGCTCCCCAGATCTGCGAACCTGGGACACCCCGACAGAGCTACTCATCAACGTCACGAACCCAGCCGCCTGGTCTCTTTGGACCCCCGACAATAAAACGTCAGAGATGCTTCTAGCAACCGAGAAGAACAATATATACCATGCAGCCAATTACACCGGTCCCTACACCCTGCGCGTAGAGCCGGGAAACATCGAAATCGACCCGTCGCTCCGTAGCGAGGATCCCTTCCTCTGGCGTGACAAGCGCGGTCACTGGCACTTCCTCGTTCATCACATGGTAGATATCGCACTGGGGAAGAAGGGGCCTCGC
This sequence comes from Aspergillus affinis, assembly GCF_023601865.1. Lineage (NCBI taxonomy): Eukaryota > Fungi > Ascomycota > Eurotiomycetes > Eurotiales > Aspergillaceae > Aspergillus > Aspergillus affinis. The sequence goes on along the minus strand of NW_026515883.1, from coordinate 25,537 downwards.
GTGGGAGCCCATGTCTTTGCAAAGAGCTGGGAAGGGCCCTGGCACTATAACAATATCACTCTGGCTTATAACACAACGGTGGAGTTTACGGATGGGGCGAGCACCGATTATTATCGGAGGGAACGACCAAAGCTGTATTTTAGCACAGATGGGGAGATGGTCCCGTTGTATCTGATCAATGGCGTGCAGGAGTTCAATACCTCGGCGAGCTATACGCTCATTCAGCCGATTGGGGAAGGATGGAGAGAGTATGAAAGAGGGTTGGGGCTTGACTGATCCACTGTGGACCAGGCTTGCTTAAGAGTCTTGGAGTATATCTTTTGTGTGCAAGGTATCAACATTTACATGACCCCCAGAGATGCGAACGTGTCAAGATAAGGCATTCTCGTCCCATGTACGGAAATAGCGAGTTATATCAAAAGAGAAGGGCCTATCTCTACTTCTTCTGGAAAAGTGCAACGATCTCATCCTTCCCATAGGCGGCAGCCACATCCTGGAAAAGACTTGTCAGTAAACAATGTCCTAACAGGCATATAACACAATCAAAACAGACACCAGAGGCGTCCTCTTATGGTAGTCCTCCTGGAAGGGGTCCAATCTCATGTCCATCAAGCATTTAAAGGCCTCTACACTAAAATCTAAATGCTGCTCATAACAGTCGGCATTTGCATGCCAGGACATCCTAGCGGCCAGGTGCAAGAGTGTCTCGCCGGCCGCATTTACGTTCTGGAAGTCAGCCCTATATTTCTGAAATCTTTTCAGCTGGTCAACATAGTGGTCACCGAAAAATTTCACCGGTTGGTCATTGAAGGACAGAATGTATTTAGAGAGCGGCGTGTCACCGTGATGATTCCTAACGTTGAAATCCAGCCCAAGGTTCATTAACCTATAGGCGCAACGGCCATCTTTGCCCCACAGCCTGCAAAGATGACTAGCCAAGTGGTGCAATAGAGTATTACCATCGGAATCGCGTTCTTGGAGGTTGGCTCCGGCTTCGGCGAGGGCGACGGCTGTCGGAACACGTTTTCTGGCGGCAGCGAGGAGCGGAGTGTATCCTTCCTCATTGTATTTCCCAAGAAGCTCTGGCTGCTGAATAGCCAAATTTATGATAAGTGCCGTCAATTCAAATTTGGTCCTCACCTTTCTTCATGGCTATCATTAATAGATGAAGCACGTTCTGTTCCTTGCTGTTAGTGGTAGAAACATTGGCACCCATCGCGGATAGCTGGCTGATGAGTCCAATTCGATAACTGCCCAAATATCGATTAAATGGAACCTCTTTTGGGTCTTCACCTCCACAGGCTGCCAGCAGTACCGTTCCACCTTTGTTGTCCCGTTGCTCTAGGTCCAGCTTGGGAAGGCTTAACAAAGGACCTATTGTACCACCGTAGTCGATCAAGGCATGCAGAATCGTCGTCTCGTTCAACGGTTCAAAAGGGCTCGCGCCATGTTCCAATAAGATCTCCACGATTCTCACCACCTTTATGTGTTTGGGAGCTTCATCCGGCTTATCAAATTGCATTTTCGCCGCCACCCCAATTAGAGGAATATAAAGGCTGTAGTCCTTTTCTACTGCTTCTTTATCCATGTAATTCTTGTGCACTTTGGGGGCGGGGGGATGAGCCGGCGAGTTTTTGAAAGGATCATTACAGTTGACACCGGCTGCAAGAATTCCCTCAACCAGTGCCACATCTATATTCTGAATAGCGCTGAATAGCATCGGTACAGTCACCATCGTAACATCTGGGCCATACTAGAGAAATAGCCGAAACAACCTATGATCTCCCGTCGTGAGATTGAATGGAGTATTACCATGTTTGTCTTTGACATTTGGATTGGAACCATGTTGTAGCAATGCATTCACAATATGAATGCGTCGAGGCTCGGCACTCATTGCGATGTGGAGGGGTGTGCATCCACCCTGGTCTTGCATGGTCATATCAGCACCTTGGGTGAAGACATAACGAACGGCTTTGGTTTGCCACCAGTGTTCTCCTCGTGCCAGTATATGTAAGACACTCGGCTCAGAAATCCGGTCCTCTGCAAATGATCGCACGTTCACATCTGCCTTGAAGGTCTCAACTAGGAGCCTCAACAGGGACAAACTCGGGAGTTCCCGGGCTGCCACAAAGAACAGCAATGGATGCTCAGCCTTAGACCAGCTTTCAGGTAACAATAAGGTCTCATTGATCCAATCGATACTCGTCTCTTTCTTCAGTAGTCTTTCGAGAAGATCAGAATAACCCAAGCGTGCCAAGCGTATCAGAAATCTCCTCCAGTGAACGTTTTGCAGGGTGTATACAGTCCCACGAGCTGCCAGCTCCTCCAGTGCCCTGTAGGCGGCGGAACGAATGAGCAGAGTAAAAAGTCCTTCGGGATAATTTGTTCGAGTGAGCTATTCTACAAGAGTGTCCGTGCATATCTGGCGGTTTGACAGATACAGTTGCCCGAGAAAATGCCGGTCAAGGTCTACCTGGGAAGGCAATCCGACAAATCCTTCATCCATCTCTCTAGATAGCTCACAGACCATCTCTTTATTGTTGTTCTCGATAGCGAGTTGAATTGGTGTTCTTCGGAGCCTCGTCTCTACTAGTAGGTCCGCCCCGTAGCGACAAAGGAGGTGGGTTATATCGCTGACACGCAGTGTTTTGTCATCAGATTCTGTATGTGTACCGCGGAATATATCGGCATTCGGGATGCTAGAACAACGCTCAAACAGTGCGCATGAATGTAAAGGTGTGTATCCGTCTTTGTCCACTGTTCGAACATCTGCGCCTGCCTCTAAGAGAAGCCGGACGCTTTCCGGACGACCGGAGCGACAGGCATAATGAAGCGGCGTGCGTCCATTTCGGTCAGTCTGATTCAGTGCATCGTACCTTTGGTCTTCTGAATAGCCTTCCAGCAGGAGACGAATCACATTGCTCTTCTTGGCCTCGGCGGCCATGTGCAGTAAGTTTTTGCCCCTGATGGGTACGGGCAGTCAAATCAGGCGCCTTGCTTATTGCCCACTCCGCCATTCCTTCGCAGTTACTTACCGCATTGTGGAGCGGAGTCTTCCCTTCATTATCTGTCATCTTCAGCATTGCTTCGATATCAACTGAAGGCAGACTTTCCGCCATGGCGGGGCTGCAGTGCTTACTACACACCAGATGCAAAAGCGTTTCCCATTTGTAGTTCCTGGCCTGGATCTGAATAGCAGTACCTCGAACATTGAGGATCTCATCCATTGATTCAAAAGAGGTATGAAGAGGATATCTAGCCAAGGCGTGATATAGCGTGTCCCCATGTGATTTCGATGCAGTGAATCCAGGCCAGCATCCAAAAGTAACATTAGGATATCAGACTTCCAGGAGTGTTCGCAGACTAAATGTAAAGCGGTTTTCCCTGAATAGTCTTCTGTGTGGCGATCGGCTCCAAGGTCAAGTATTATCTGCAAGGTCTCCATGGAGAAGTGCTCCTCCATGGCAGCTCGTAGGAACCATGTTCGGCCGTTATGATCCCAGGCTTCGATGTCAGCGCCTGCAGCTAACAAGGCCCTTCCACTGCGGATGTCGAAATTGTCAATATCTATCTTGTGCAATGGTGTCTCCCCTTTATTATTTCTGGAATTTATGTCTGCCCCAATGCCAACCAACTGTTGGATCAGAGACTCATCAGGCTCGCTGACAATATGCAAAGGAGTGTTCCCATCAAGATCTCGAACATTCCAGTCTTTGACATATGGTTTCATCCATTCAATGTTACCACTTGAATTTTTCAAGCAAGTATGGAGGGCCGTCTTCCCATCTCTCTCCCGGAGTGCGTCTCATCGAGCACCGTATCGAATCAGCGCCTCAAGAGTTTTTCCGAGGCAGTGTTTAGCTCCAACAAATGTAAGCAAATGTAAGGGCTGATTTCCTCGACGATTTCCCGTATCTACCCTTGCTCCATGTCGCTGAAGCCTTTCAACTCCCGGAATGCGTCTCTCGGTGCAGAAGTGCAAGGCAGTGTTGCCGTGTTTCCCTGAGCATTCACATCACACCCCACGGAAAGGGCTAAGTCCAGACATTGCTGTAATATCCCAAAGCTACGTTCCGAAAGAGAATGTTCGGATCCGCAGATGGCGAGGATCAAAGAAGAGCGCTCAATCATCAGCTCATCTAATGCATCCACCACACAGTACCGTACTTTATCACCTGACGACCGGCCCCACCTGACGAGCGTTTTCCGCCTCAGTAGTCATATAGAAATTGAAGCCATACAACCACATACAATTCAAATTATATAGAAATTTTTGAGCGGACTAAAATACACATTGAAATGAAGCTATACAGGCCTTTTTTTAATCGCGAAAGCGCTGTGGGAGGCGGATCTGCCTGCCTCTACGATTTAGTGCAGGGGGGGCCTCATTAACGACCTCAGGGTCTATAGCAACTCTATCGTCCGATTTCTTTGCCTTTGGAGTTGCCGGGACCTTATTCTTGCCTTTTTGAGCGAGATTGAAGTCATTTTGAATTTGTATATCGGCTTGCTTAGCGAGCTGATCATCCTGCTTTTTCTGCTTTTTTACCCCTGCCTCACGGAGCCGTATTTCACGATTTGAAGCGCGGATTCGCTTGCGTTCTTCAATTAAAAGCCTCTTATCTTGTTTCTCTCGCTGCTTACGAAGCCTTTCCTCTTCTGAAGCTTTAGCAAGCTGTATAGCCTCATCCTTTTCTGCTTGAAGATCACGAGCTTGCTGAATCTTATTAGGAGAGTAAAATACCGCGTAACCATCCTCAGGGGCTTGTAATTCGAATAAGAGAGGCTTCCCTCGCTTGCGCTTCTTCTTCTCTTGAAGAAGGGCCGCTTCGAGGCCTTGGCAGCGTAGCTTCAAGATAATATTCTCTGTAGAGAGAGCGTGCATCGTAGAATTCAACTTTTCAGCCTTTTGATCGTATAAATCAGTGACAGCGTGCTTAAGAAGCCTCTCAATCTTTCTCCAATCCTCTGCACCTAGCGCTGAGCGAGATGAGCCACTAGATGAAGGTCGACTATTATCTTTTCGATTGAATCGCGATAGAACGATTTCAGGATTCAATGGCCAAACGCCTGCCGTTTTCCATGAAGACTCGACATTTTGAGGTGATAAAGCGCTTTCCCATGAAGGCCAGAAGAGGTGAAAAAAGTCTCTTTTCGTGATATGACAAAGGCCTTGAGATTGATTAAGAAATCGCTCTAACTCCGTACTGTACGCTGTAGATAGAGGTCCAAAGATTCCGACGTCAAGCGGCTGCAGCGAATGCGTGGAATGAGGCGGATAGGTCATTAAGAGGATCTTATTCGCTTCACAGTATTCGAAAAACTTCATATTGACGTGAGATCCGTGACTATCAAGGATGAGAAGTCTCCAACGCCTCCTCGCCTTCTCTTTTGTCTCACGATCAAATACATCTCGTAGCCAGGCGTATCCTAGCTCGTCATTCGTCCATCCGGAAGGCGAAGATGCAAAAAAACAAGTATGTAGGTCAGGATTGAAGTCCTGAAGCCACGTATCTTGAAGCTTCGAAGAGACAGCTTGATATATAAGCCCTGGAGATAGTGAGGTCCCGTCTGCGCAAATGCAGGCGATTGTAGTAATCCATTCGCGATTCCCGTCTTGAAGCCGCTGCTTTAAGCCCTTTTCAAACGATTGCTTAGAGAAGATCCTCTTTGCCTTGCGAAGCACTCCGATCATAATGCCTTTCTCATCCATATTGTAGATATCTTCCTGCCGAATATCATATTCTTGTATCTTGCGAGTCAAGAGTTCAAAATATAATGCATATTTCCACGCTGAATCGGCCCTTTTTCGAGATGAATCAATTCCAGTAGTATAGCAAGAAATAAGCTCCTCATTATGTCGCTTTAAAAATCGGCCTGGCCACAGTTTTCCGGGTTGCTTTCCGCTTATTTCGCGAGCGAGATTTTGAAGCATTTCAGATGAGATATAAAGGCCTTTTTCGCTTAATCTATTGATATTCGAAATAAGCACTTTAGCTTGACGGTCATTAAGAAGTCGTTGGTCTTCATATTGCTCATCTTTTGAATGTTGGACGCCGCGAAATCGTCTTGTTAAAGTTGTTCGATTAACACCGTGCTTTTTCGCTATAAAAGTAAAATTCGGTTGTTCTTCAGGCTTCAGGGATTTCAACTCTGCAATTGCTTCATCAATTGGAGCCATATTGGTAGAGATATGGCTCTTTGAAAATGTTGAAAAAGTCGGTCAAGCTCGAGTTTTCGGTCGTCAGGTGGAGCCGCTCGTCAGGTGATAAGGTACGGTAAACCTTTTTCAGTCTCAAGGGCGACCAGGAGACTCTGCCACAGCACGGAAAAGGCGACATGTTCCACGTCGGGATTTTGCTCTTTAACCACCTCAAGTTCCTTCCGCAGCTCTAGTGCGAAATCCAGCAGTTGATGCAACCAGTCTCGGACCAGGGACTGACACCCATGGTTGGCCGTGACGATGCGACGAAAGAAGAAGAACAGGACGGGCGTTTAGTCCTGCTGTGCCTGCAGCTCGGAGATAAGATGGGCGGCCAAGACGCTTTTGCCGGCCTCGGCGACGGCTTTCAACCACAACGCGCCTTGGGTGGTCGAATCGTGCCATTGTTGATATCCGGGGGTGTCGGGCAGCGGACGTGGGCGTTCAGGTGTTTTTTGAAGTCGGGGTAGTCATTCAGGTACAGCGTTGGCTGCAGCCAGCCTCGGAGATCGGCCATCTTCCTCGGGGAATTTCCGGGCGAGTCCCAAGGATCGGCATCCATGGCGTCGACCATCACAAAGTCCGGCTCCGGGTCCGACATGGCGGACAATTCTGTTCCTCAAGATGAGTGGCTGTGAGAAACAGTTGATGAGGGAGATGAAAGAAGCGAGCGAAAAAGAAAGAGCTCGAGAGGAAGAGAAAGAGAAGGAGAAAGAGAAAGAGAAAGAGGGGAAGGCCAGGCGCCCCTCAGGGGCTGTACCGTACCGTGCCTCCGATACCATAGTTCGCCGGGCTGGGTGGATGGTCGGTGTAAATTACGGTATACCATTTACTGATGCCTCAGGACGCACTTCTTCCGCTTTGAGCCGCTTTGAGCCGCTTTGAGCAGACACTTTTGTAGTTCTCACCCCAGACTATATGTACCTTTTTTCTTGTTGCTTACACTTCTTGATACCTGGGAGTTCTTTGTGTTTGTTGATAGTGTTCTTGGTTTGAAAATTCCCAGAAAGACCCAACGATGGCTCTGAATAAGCGGACATCCTGGAGCATAGACTTGTCGATAGGATGATTACGATTGTTGCCACGACTGCGTTTTGACTCTGCTAATCATTTGTAATTTATATTCAACTTTAATCTGACAGTTTGGCAGAGTCCTGGTCCAAGTCGATGAGGAATAAATTTGCGTCTATCTAAAAGGTTTCTGCATTGTGCTGTCCTGGTGCGATCCTTACGGCTGATCAACAGATTTTTGCCATGTCTCTGGTAGCCAAGGGCAAAGCACTCTCGTTGCCAGCTGATGGACTTTCTTCAGGGTTCGACATTCTGCAAACATCTAATCAGTGCTCAGGGTTGCAAGAGGATGTGAGCATTCGATGCGGTGAGTGGCAGCCTCTCACCAGATAACGATTCCATTTGCAAGAGGATCCCTGATCACAAATTCATTCAACTAGAGTTCTTGAGTACTAGACCGGTAAAGATCATGAGCGTTGATTTACTAGCATTAACGAATAAATACCTGAGAGCCCAAAGAAATATACTGACACCCAGTTACCACTATTCCTGCTCGTTGAGCGTTTGTTTGCTTTAATTCTCCAAATTCAACCACTCCAAGGTTCCAATGCGGCGATTCTTGGAGGGCTGGTCATCGAAAAGGTCTTCTTGAACACAGAGATAATTCTGCGTAGCAGAAGTGAATCGACAAAGCATTGAGTGAGCGACGTGGCCATGGGATCGTCATTCAAAGCCCATCAACCGCAAATACCCGTGCCCTACAGAAGATCCATAAATGCAACCTTGCAAGCATGGGTTTCCAACCAAGAAACATTAGCATCATACTGGGAATTGACCTACCAACACTCAGCTAGCTTAGAAAATACGGAAATGGGGCCTTGGGCGCATCAAACGTACGGAGTACTCAGCAGTGCTGATGAATGCATCCGGCCCCTCCATGCGAACCTTCAGGGTCTTGGAAGATCGCCTGCTAGTGTACACATAGAATGACCTAATCCAGTCACTGGCATTGTCTATCTCAGGCCACTTAGTTTCTAACCTTAAAAAAACTGTAAACCAAAATACCGAAGGAAGCAGGTCGCGCTCAGCGCGGCAATTCAAATCATCAAGCTAACAACCCAGCTAGTACGGAGTATTGTTCGCGACAAATGGATGAGGCACAATCATTGGCGAGGCCATCGGCGCTAGAGGAGTTTATTTGACGGGATATGTGTTTGACCCACGGAGTAGTGTCTGCCAGAATGAGGCATGGATCGTGGAATGGTCCGCCCATCTTCGTCGACCTTGTCCGTGGCCGTGCGTAGAATGTAACCCGGTGATCTGCTCCGACTCTATGCCCCTCTTCTACTTTGGCCTTCCATCCTCCAGATTCGAAACCAAAGACTTTGATCACCACAGCCCGGGTTCTCAGCTTGTTTAAGTCACACAATTGTGAAACCTAGAACATAAGATGTAGAGCCTTCTCATTCCCGGAAGCCCGATGAAGCAATCAGATACTGAGCGAGAAACACGAATCATTCCAGTGCTCAGTACTCAGTAGGACGAGCATCCTTCGCCCCATCCAGTCCAGCGTGGTGCGAGTGGCGACAGAAAGATGCTAAACAAGGAGGATGCAGGATGCAGAAATGCGGGCTACAGGATCCGCTTCCGAATCCTTCGCGTCTCTGCTATCCTGCAACCCTGCCCTGATATCCCTTCGCCGGAAAGATACGCAACCAATGACGGGACCACGAGGGAATAATACATTATACAGGTCAAGTATATTGGCGTCTAGATCTATGTACATCCCTGCTCGCTGAACTGTGTTGATGTAGTTTAACTGTCCTATCCCTCCCACGTCACCTCAACAACAGCGAGATACGACTTGGGTGGTTTGGAGACATTCGTAAGTTTAAATCGCGTGTCCGTGTCGCGCAGCAGCTTGTTCCAGTCATCTCGCGTGCGCTCCTGCCCATTCTGGAGACCGAGCATGTACATGTCATAATCCCTAAGATCGATCCTTCGTCAGTGAATGTCCAACAAAAAGTGACGTGAAAAAGAAAGAGGGCAGTAGATGACATACCGAGCTTCTCGCTCTGCCAGGAGTTCGGCCTCCCCATAGCTCGGAACGACACGATCATTTAGCACGACCTTCGCGCCAGGCTTCAACGCGGGGATCAGTGCCTGCAGGATCATGCGGGCGTATTTATTCGACCAATCATGCAGAATCAAGCGCAGTAGGTACACGTCCGCTCCGTGCACCGGCTGCTCCTGAAAGAAATCGTGCGCCTGGAAACGAATGCGATCCTTGAGCTCAACCGGTAACGTCTCCTCGCCCTGTGCGACGACCTCGGCGCGATCCTGCACGATGCACTGCACGGCGGGGTTATGAGCGACCAGAGCTGACGAGATGTGGCCAACCCCGCCGCCGACGTCGACAACTGTAAGCTCTCCGGTTCCCCACGGGAAGAATTCGGTGAGGTATTGGGGAGAGTAGCCTGGGAGGTGGGCGTGGTATATCATGGCGTTGGCGAACTCGCTAGCGCGGCTAGGCGCATCGGCGAGGGCTCTGAAAATGGGGAGGTCCGTGTTGTTTTGGACGCTCCAACCCTGTAATTGTCAGCTCTGGACAGCCAAATTCTATCGGGGAACTTACACTGTGCTGCGGTTCCTCCGAGTTGGGATGTTGAAAGAGCGCGTCCGCGATCTGCGGTTTCAGTTTAAATGCAATACTCAACTCAGATGGATCGAAGAGAGCTTACTTTGAATGTACCAGGCATGACCTCGCCGAGACCGATCAGCATCCAAGAACGCATTCCAGCGTTCTCGGTGATCACGCGCGAAGCAGCCGTATGTACGAAAAAGTCGCGTTTTTCTTGGAAGAAAACATGGTAGGTAGCAGCGTGGGAGAGGAGCCTTCGAACGAGGTTCTCGTTCAGATCAAGCTTTTTTGCCAGGTCTTCAACCGTACTTCCCTCCGAGGGAAAATGTTCGACGATGCCCAGGCGGATCAACGCCTGCATGCTCATGGACGGATTGCGCTACGGACATGTTCAGAGCGATTCTTGATAAGGCCAAAGTGAGTCGACATACCAGTTCTGGGCTTCCCAGCAAAGCCGGCTCAGTCAAGAGGTCATTGAACTCATCCAACAGGCCCAAGAGCTTTACGCGTGCTGCCTGCGCGTCTGAGTCGGGCGCATCGCTCTGGAGGGGGGCGGGCAGGCCGTGTTCAAACGAGGGTTCGGGCAACTCGCGACGAGCCAATTCGTCCGCCAGGGTGCGAGCGACATCGGCGATCTCGGAAGCACGACCGACGAGGTTGGAGCGGTCCATTTGGGATGATCTGGCGGGGATGGAAAGGTTGGTTCGTAATCGTACAATCGAAGTTTGCGTCCGCAATTGTGCAGGGAGAAGCAACTTCTTTAAGCCACCAGAATGATGGTGAAATGCGTACTTTCAGGGGCAGGATCCAGGGGTCTCTTCCTAGTCGATCCAGTTCAACATTCCATCGACCAGACAAAGGAAATGCTCGTTTTCATGGATTCCTCGGCCCCAGCGAAAGCCAACGAGGGGTAGCAATCCTAAGGTCCCTCACGCAGCAAACTAAAGGCAACGCGCCTAGGCGCTAACGCAGCTAAGGCCCTACCTGTGCCCTCCGTGCTCCGTACATCATTTCATTTGCTGAGAGTAACTGAGCCGCGGGTGTCGATCCACCTGTGGAGCCCACGTTCCTCAAACAATTTCAGTTAGTATCACTTATCAGTGTCCCAAAGGTTAATAATTAATATAGCAGCTGCTCCACCGCGCGACAGGCCAATTGCGGCCCGTCCGGGGACACCCCGCCATGGATGGCCTGTTCTGGGTTTGGGGCCGGTATCCAGTTAATGATGCAAGCCCCTCCTTACGGAGTAGGCGCTGCATTAGGCCTGGGTCAGACTTTTGTCTGGTGCTGCAGCGCTAAGGGGGGGGGCTGTAAACCCGGATGCCAGTCGGCTGCCGTTCGGACGCTGCGAACAGGGCCCGTGATGGCTGTGGCTGGCCCTTGGCTGCAGCTGACATGAAACCATGTGAAAATCCCTCGCCCTGCCGGCTAGGCTGTCATCCAATTGTCCAATAGAATATGTGCATCGTGAACCGAAACGGCATGGCGTTACATCGTGGTAAGCCTTAATGCCCCCTCTATCCGGCGGACGCGGAAATACAATCCGTGACACGGGGACCAGGGTGGTGTTTGAAAAATCAGAGACATTCTGTAATTCATGCCGTTCACGCTGAACCAAATGGCTGCCTAGGACTCCAAAACCCAAGAGCACAAAAGAAATTATGCATTGTAGCCCTAGCAAACACTCGACGGCTTTGTTACGCTGTATCGGTAGTTCTTACCCAGGCTCGTTTCCGACGCCGTCTCCCCCATGTCTCGTTTATTCTCCTTGGCAACCAACTCAATGTCCTGATAGTCGCCTTGGCCCTGCTTGTAGGATTTGAGGGATGACAGCTGGTTGGTGCTGTTGAAACGGTTGCTGATTGAGGAAGCATGTGTTTTCATGAACTGCGAGCATGCTTTGACGAACGGTGGTACGAAGGGAAGGAGGCCGGCCATCAAGACAAAGTCATTTTCGATTCGATTCCAAATACCGAGTTGCGCGCAGAGGTCTTGGTGGTCAGCTTCAGGAGGAAAAAGGGCTGCATTATGTTTGGTTAAAACTCACAGACGAGGTCAAGTGGAGGCGGGTCATCCAGCAGGAATGTCATGTAGTAGAGCTTGATAACGGAGAAAACGAATGCCCTAAACAGAAGCCGTCAGCGATAATTGTATGGAGTTAAGTCGGTCATTGCAACGTACACCAATCCGAGACCCATCAGGCCCACGGTACTGATCTTTTTCCACTGCGGCATCTGTAACTGCCACACCACCACGGCGGGATAAATGGCGAAGGCGATGTTGATGAACGAAGAAATACCGCAGAGCACGCAGGCATACATAATCTGCACTGACCGATGCCAGCATTTTGTCTCGGGATACTGAAAAGGGTCCCACTGTCCAGGCACGGGGTCGCACATAACGAAGGTGATGACGAACCCGACGATTGCCAGCACATTGATCGTCACGCAGAGACCCCAGATAACCACACGAATCCAGAGCGACGGCCGGAACAAGTGGGTGATCAGGATTGCCACAGCGACCTTGGGGATTTCGATGCTCAGGAATGACCAGTTGTTCATCATAATCGCCCAAAAGGCAGCAGGAGGTACCGTCCCAGGCAGATCCTTTGGATCTAGTTCCCGTGCGCTGTCAAGGGCCTTTTGGAAGATAGCTGCCTGCACGATCGCAAACAGCCATGCCAGCGTCAGGACAAAATCTTCCCAGTTTCGCGCCTGCTTCGGTAAACGCCATCGGGCAAACAGGCGCATGAAGAATAACACAGTACTGATACCTGCAAACGGCCAAGTCGCTGCCGAAGCTACAACGGCACGGTGGTTAATCTGCTCTGGAGAAGCCATGGTGAAGGATGCATGTAGAGTCCAGGTACTAGAACAGCGAGGTGCATGCTGGTCACTCATGGGATTAAAACCATGTCTATCTGGAGCCAAACCAGTCCAGCCCCGACAGCCCCCAATACGACACCCCTGCGATTGTGGCGTGTTTGCCTCATAATCCCAAACGATCTATACATCTGACAAGCCCATTCGGCCAATGCACGGTTTAGCCCCCAGCGCGGAATATGACAATCGTCAGATACTTGAAAAATTAATCAATAATTTCTCAGGTGTTGCAATTCTTGGCCGATCGAAGAATCGCGCCACGGCCGCAGCGGCGCAGGTGGATCCAATGGGCCAAAAACCACCGAGTCTCCACGCGTTTAGCAGGTTAACAGCGTGATCGGCGGAGTGGAAATCCTTCAGCGACCGTAGTGGATGAAGCGTCCATTTTCGACCTGCTGCAGACGTCGTGACAACGAGGAGGGGAAATCGAGACTTTTCTTCCCGAGGCATTAATATTGCCCGCAAATAAATACACAGCCTTCATGTATCATGCTTCTTTCCCTGCGGTCCATCCATGCATGTCCCATGCAGACTTCCCTGTTCATCCGAGCTCCAGTTTAATTGCTTTTTCTTTTCCTTGTTCTCCGCCATTTTGGCTTCTTTTTCATAGGTCTTTGCAGTCACCATGGCTCCCATTCCTCAGTCAAATATTACTTCCCTATTAGACCAGTCGGCCTTGTCGTCGGCTGGCATCGTTGCTTATCCTGAGGGCGATCGGTGTCCCCCCACGTACCTGAGCTATGCCCAGCTTCGTGACCGGGTCTCGCACAAGGCAGAGTGGCTGCGTCGTGTTGATGGTTTTCGCCCCAATGCGGTCACTTTGGTCCACTTTCGGACTCATTTGGACAATATCACTTGGTTCTGGGCAAGCATTCTGGCAGGGAGTGTACCCGCCCTGTCGCCGCCTCTCGTCAACACCAGCGAGGGACGTCGCGCCCATTTCAAACATTTACACCAATTACTTGAGGATCCACTCGTTCTGACTCACCAGACACTGGCAACCAGTGACTTTGGGGAGAACGAACTTCTGCGCGTGGTCACGATAGACGAATCCGAGAAGCCAGTGTCTAATGGCGTCGCTTTGGATACAGTGGATACTCCGAATGGTATCGCAAATGGCCATCATAGCAACGGTAGTGACGAGTCGACCAACAGCCACACCAATGGATATGCTAATGGCCATTCCAATGGCTCTTCGAATGGCCACTCAAATGGTTCTTCAAACGGCCACTCAAACGGTGTCACTGATTCCAAAGTTAACAGTCACACGAATGGAGTGACTAATGAGAGTGTGGATGGGTATGCCGCTGGATATGCCAGCGGGTACGCCAGCGGATATGCCAAAGGATATGCTGATGGACAAGGCAATCGCGAGAGCAATCGCGATACCCACGGTCACACCAATAGCAAAGTCCTTGCCAACGGTGGAAGTGCTGTCTCCAACGGCGCACACAACAGCAAGCTCGACGGGGTGGCCGTTCTCATGTTGACGTCCGGCAGTTCCGGCAACTCCAAGGCCGTTTGCCTTTCCCATGAGCAGATATTCGCCTCGATCCGAGGCAAGCTGGCAGCCATGCCAGTAACCGAAGGCAGTGCAGTCCTGAACTGGATTGGGCTGGATCACGTCGCCAGTCTAATGGAGACTCACTTGCTCTCCATGTACGCAGGTGTAGACCAAATCCAGATTCAAGCGGTTGAGGTTCTCAGTAACCCATTGCTGTTCTTGCGTCTTTTGTCTCAGCATGCCGTATCCATGACCTTCTCCCCGGACTTCTTCCTCAAGAAGTTGTTGGCTGCTTTAGACTCGGCTTCGGAAGAAGACAAGGCTGGCATTGACCTTAGTCACCTGCTCTATCTGGTTTCAGGAGGGGAGCCCAACAATGTCAACACCGGTATCCGAGTGACGGAATATCTGCGCAAGTTGGGAGTGGTACCCAAGAACCTAATCACCCCTGGCTTCGGTATGACTGAGATTTGCGCCGGTGCCATTTATAACCGGGCTTTCCCCGAGGTTGATATCCAGGCACGACGCGATGCCGGTGCCCTGGGTAAATGCATCCCCGGCATTGAGATGCGGATCTCGCGCGCACCTCAAGACGAACCCGCTCCAAATCCATCAAACAGCGCTGCCAGTGACGCAGGTATGCTTGAGGTGCGTGGACCCGTGGTGTTCTCGCGCTATTTCAACAACGAGGAGGCAACGCGAGGTTCTTTCACCGAAGATGGGTGGTTCCAGACTGGAGATCTTGGTACCATCGACGAAGAGGGCAACCTGAAGCTTGCCGGGCGACTCAAGGAACTAATCAACATCAACTCGGTCAAGTACTTGCCTCATGAGATCGAGGGGGCCATCAACCAAGAGCGCATTCCCGGCGTTACGCCGTCGTTCGTGGTTTGTTTCTCGCACCGGCCGACTGAGGGTAGTGCTGAACAGGTCTACGTCGTGTATCAGCATGAGTATGCTTCGGACGATACCGAAGCCCGCATGTCCACGCTCCATGCTCTCATTCGAACCGTGCTGCTGTTCACTTCCGCTCGACCGCGCGTACTCCCTCTTCCCCCTGGCCGACTGGAAAAGACCACGCTTGGTAAACTGGCGCGTTCGAAGATTCACAACGCTATGGTCCAAGGCAAATACGCCGATCAGGAGGAGCTCAACGAAAGCATCCTCCAGTCCTACCGCGACGCGCATTTCTCGGCGCCGCGTGATGACATGGAGCATAGGCTGATGGCTGTATTCAAGGAAACTCTTGGGCTAGAGGACATGGAAATGGGCATCGACATGCCCATCCTCGACACGGGTATCAGCTCGGTCGACTTGATCCGACTCAAGCGTGCCGCCGAAACCAACTTCGGCATTGCAGAAATTCCCATGATGACCATCATGACAAACACGACGATTCGCTCCTTGGCAGCCGCGCTCCAGGATTTTAAGACCTCCGCACAAGTAGGCGAGTATCAGGCCGTTGTCACCCTGCAGCCTCACGGCATTAAGACACCGCTATGGCTTTTCCATCCGGGTATTGGTGAAATCTTGGTTTTCCTGGCGCTAGCGCAGCATTTCCCTGATCGGCCCGTGTATGCTATGCGGCCGCGTGGGTTCAATCCAGGCGAGGAACCGTTCCAGAACTTGGACGACCTTATGACAACGTACTATACTGCTTTGAGGAAGCAGCAGCCCAAGGGTCCCTATGCGATGGCGGGGTACTCCTACGGCAGTGTGTTGGCTTTTGAAATTGCCAAGAAACTCGAGGCCGACGGAGAGGAAGTGAAGTTCCTAGGCAGCTTCAACCTGCCTCCCCATATCAAGCAGCGCATGCGTCAGCTGGATTGGTCTGCGGGTCTGTCGCAGATCTCACACTTCTGCGACATCATCAGTGAGGATCGCTCCCGAGAAATGGTTTCTGAGCTACGGCCCTTGCCGAAATCCGAGCAAATCGCCCGCGTGTTGGCCGAGGCCGATCCTGTGCGAACCGCAGCGCTGGGTCTCTCCCAGGCTTCGCTCCATACCTGGGTGAATGTCTCTTTTTCCCTGCAGAAGATTGGCTGGGAATATGATCCTTCCGGCACTGTATCCCACATCGATGTCTTCTTCTGTGATCCGCTACGCGACGTCGCCAGCTCGCGACATGAGTACCGTTACACCAAGCTGAACCATTGGGCAGACTTTGTCCGGAACGATCTCCAATTCCACGAGGTCGACGGCGCGCATTATACGATGATCATGCCGGAGAACGTGCCGAAGTTCCAACAGACGTTGAAGAATGTACTTGCGGCAAGGGGGCTGTAGTGCGAGGGAATCGGGATAAACGAGAGCGTCGGAACCATCAGGTAAAGGCGATGATGACTTATGAGTTTCTTTGATTGATTATTGAATCTTCTGTTCTTCTGTTCTCTGTAGTTAGTTTTATCCATAGTAGCTAGTTGTCAATTCATATTATGTCCAGACCTTAAATCATCTTGTCGGTTCGCAGGATGGGCTATCTTCTGTGTTACTTATCAATGTCTGTCTCTGTTTCCCGATCCAACGAGAAAAAGATGAAAACAATCAATAGATCTTGATCGTCTTCGGGGGGTGCGAGAAGGTGAGGTGAGTTGCCCTGGCGCGTCAGAAACCCAAC
Organism: Aspergillus affinis; assembly: GCF_023601865.1. Lineage (NCBI taxonomy): Eukaryota > Fungi > Ascomycota > Eurotiomycetes > Eurotiales > Aspergillaceae > Aspergillus > Aspergillus affinis. The sequence goes on along the minus strand of NW_026515883.1, from coordinate 8,680 downwards.
TGAGGGGTAGCCCCCCAACGCCGTCACGTGGGGGCTTCGCAAGGGATGTCAACAAAATGACCTGTCACATAATCCCCGTTATTAAAACGTATCAAGTGAGATTGAGGAGATGCATTTAACAGCGGTAGCAAAGGCGTCCACAAAGCCTGTGGCCACAAACTCAGAGTTCTGATCGATGTTGTAAAGCACATGTGCCGACAGTGATGCTTCGTCAAAATAGACGACAAGGCCAAGGCCGTTCTATGAAGACCTGATCAGCGAAACGTATATGAGTAGCTTGACATTCTAGGGCCGCTTACGTGCTGTGCAGCAAGGCTAGAAAATAATGCCTCTGTTAGAGTGGGAACTGTTTCGACGAAGACGAGGCTTACCGTGGGCCTATTGGCGATCCGTCCGCCGTTCAGCGTTGCAGTGACCGTATGATTGACCAGGAGCGGCGCCAAGCTATCGTCAGACGACAGGTCTGGTCCTCTGAGACCGAAGGCTGCACGGATGGAGATAGTAGAGGCGAGCTCTGGAGCGTATTGTACCTGCCAGCTCCTGGTTATTAGGTAGTGCGTTTGGTCATCATGGTCTTTTGGAAGAGCTTCGGCGCAGGTAAACTCGGGAAGATCGAAGTATTGATCAAGCACTATTGCGAAAGCCAGCTTTACCATCGATACCGGCGAATCCTTGTTAGTTGAACAGAAGACACCCAGCGTGTTCTGTAAGGGTACCGAGATGGCAATCGAGGACGACATGATTGCTTGGATATTCTGGCTCTACAACAAAACAGAAAGAACTGCGGCAAGGAGACGTAGACTATTTCCTATAATCAACAGAGTACGATGAAAGGGCCAGGTTGAGTTGAGGTAAGCAGACAACAGTAATACCTGTATCTGATAATGACTATGACAATATCATAAGTGGAGCATCAGGTCTTTGCTCCCACAGTAGGCTCTCACAACAGACACGTGGCTAGGTTCTTTGTTTAACTGGGGAGGAGTCAAGGACAACGCCGGACGGACGTCTGTGTTGTGTCGAAGGAAGTATTTGCGAGGTGTTGCTATATTATTGAATCATACAGGAAATTACTTTTCTATGGAACCTATGTGATGAACTGTAAATACTACGATATTTGTCTTGTGTCCTTAGACCTGAGTCAAGTCACAACTCTTCCCGTAGTGGTGGACCAAACTGCTCCCGAATATATATTGCTGAGAGACCAATAGTATTGGAACAATGAGCCACAAAAAAAATAAAAATGCATCGAAGCAAAAAGGACGGAGCGGTGACCAAGAGACATTATCCTGCAGATAGATAGATATACCCGCTCAGCATTAGCATCTAATTCAATTCCCCCCCGCCATTCAACTTGAGAAGGAAGATAGAGAGAAGGCAGGGATGGAGACTGAAAAGACAATATATAGCTCACAAAATAAGGGCAATGTTTATAAGAACGGGTTCCATAACTCAGTCGGTTAGAGTGTGGTGCTAATAACGCCAAAGTCGAGGGTTCGACCCCCTCTGGAACCATCTTTCTTTTTTGGCCGTTTTTCTTTTCCTTCCGTCCGTCACCTTGTGTTTTTTTGCGAACCATCTCCAAACTATCTTTTCACTTCGCCATTCACATCTCTTACCCCATCCACCTTCATTTTGATTGCCGCACCACCAACCTTTCATCACCTTTCCCCCTTTTCGCCCGCGGTCGCAACGATGGGAGCCAGGCAACAGACACCAACAACCATCGTCATCAACACCCGGAGTTTGGATGGCGACACGGCCCATCGAATCCTTTTCGAGTGGACCGTTCAATCTAATTTGCCCATCACTATGAACTGATAACGTTTAATGACAGTCCCTCGGCCACGTAGTCTGCGGTCTTGAGCCTAGACACCATTAGTGCTTATCACGGAATACGGAATAGTACCCAGTTATCCCGATCGGCATGACAACATCGCGCCGTATCGCATATAAGACCCAAGTCTCGTCTACCCCAGGTTTTGTTGACCATTGAATTTCATCATGAATGAAAACACGCCGCTACTTTCTCGGCAATCATCCCGTCAAAGAGCCCAGACATACCGAGACCGTGTAGTCTTGGTCTGGCAGACATGGCGAATTCCGATCCTATGCTACGTCGCTGCACTACTCCTCAACTTTGCAGAGACCATGCGCGCAACGCCAAAGACACAACTCTACGAATCGATTCTTTGCGAACGATATTATAAGCTGAAATCGGAGAGTCCCCTTGGACCGGCGGTCGAGATCACCGATCGCATGTGTAAAGTCCCGGAAGTCCAAGAAGCTCTAGTATCGTTGCAGGCCTGGCTAAAAATGGGCGAGAATTTGATCGGTAGAGCTCTCACCTATAGCGTACTTCAAGTGAGTCGCTGACAGTAACGCCCAGCTCTCATATTGGCCATTCCTTTCGGAAAGCTCTCCAATACGAAAGGCCGCACGCTTGTTCTGATCCTCGGCATCCTTGGTCACACCCTCGCGGAGATCTGCATAGTGCTGGTGTGCTATTTCCACGACAGCGTACCACTCGAATCACTCTTTATATCTGTAGCATTGCGCTCCCTGGGCGGAGGCGTGATGGTGGTGTCGGCAATCGTGCACGCCATTCTCGCTGACGTGGTTTCGGAGGACCGACGAGCTCAAGCATTTTTCTATCTCATGTCAACGCAGTTGGCATCCGAGGTGGTTGCGCCGCTCCTGGGCTCTGCGTTGATGAAGAGAAGTGTCTATATGCCTTTACTACTGAGCTTCCCGTTACAGATCCTTTCTATTGCAGTCGCCTGGGGAATTCCGAACTCAACGCGGTGTCCAAAAGAGGGTAACGATGGGGAGGAGGATGACCAGGCGGAACACGGACAAGCCACTCAAACGGAGAGTCTTGGAACGCGCATAGAATCACTAGCCAGGTTTATCAAGGACCAAATGGGGGTTATCTTGATCGGGGTATCGTTTCTTTCGTCGATGCTTGCGGGAGAATCGCTGGATTATCTGGTCCAGTATGCGTCGAAGAAATTCGAATGGACTCTTGCTGAGGTCAGGTTCACCGTGTCTGTATACTAGAGCGAGCGGCTAACCCTCAGCCCCCAGGCAAATTACCTTGTCTCCTTCCGAGCCATCGCCAACTTGGTTCTCTTCCTGCTCATTCTCCCGAGTATCACGCGCACCCTGACATCCCGCCACCATTTCTCGCCAAAGGATGTAGATCTATGGACATCGCGAGTAAGCTCGATATTTGGAGTCCTAGGCGCCATCCTCTTGGGGCTGTCCCCTTCCACAGCAACCGTGACAATCTGTAAGTTTGCCTCACATTCAACCCATGCTCGAAAGTAGGAGAGCTGACCCACCCAGCCCTCGTGATATTCACCCTTTCCGCCGGATTCACCCCATCCATACAGTCTTACGGGACATCACTCGTGCGAGTTGTTGACATTGCACCGTTCTATTCATTTCTAGCGGTCGCCCGGATTGCCGGAACGCTGATTGGGTCACCTCTTACTGCGGCAGCGTTTAATTTGGGATTAAAACTCGGAGGGGCTGGGTTGGGAATGCACTTTTACGTTTCGGCGGGATTCTTCAGCATTGCGGGAATGGGAGCTTGGGCGGTTGGACTTTTTGACCGTGGGGAGAGGCGGGAAGAAGACGAGGATGGGGTGTAGAGAGTTACCCTGGAAAGATAGAATGCGAATTAATAGAATTAATAGAATTAATAGAAATAATCGAAAATATTGTGTCTTGAGTTCGGGTACTGTATTAGCTGAATAGATGCTCCGAGGAAATCATCCGATTAATTCACGATAGGTTTTTCACTATACAGGTTGTATTCGATCTCAGAGACATTTACTGATTGGACTCTCGGTCGCAAGGTACCGCGTACCTTTGAACTAGGGGCGAAGGATCCAAATGACAACCATTAATAATTTATGTCTTTATTCCGATGTCCATTCCGAGAGGAGCTTTTATTCCGCGTCGGACAGGATTAAATATGACGTCATTCCGAGGCCGAGCGGATTTGACAGGTCGAGTATACAACTTGTAATTAGTTAAGGATAGAATGGTAATAAGCATTTCACTGTTGCCTGGATTGTCCTTCCCACCCTACTGATAAAAAATCGGAAATTAGACTATGCTTGTGGTGCAGGAAGATTGCTCGTACTACTCTGCTGCCTATATATTACATCCAGGTGAAATATCCTGACAGGGCATATTCGGCCAGGGCGTAAGGCTAGAATCAAAACCCAAAAATTAATTGAAAGCTGATGATAGTACCATGACACGAAAGAACGACAAACCCCATAAGTTGACTGTACTATCATTCCATATATTAAGTCTCATATCCAAATCATCCACCGAATACAGATCAGACTTGACCAAGACTGATAAACAAGGCAGAAACTCTGATTCTCCACCTAGTCGCCACGCACATTGACTACAACCTTACCCTTGGAGCGTTTGGTAGCGATGCGATCATAGCCGAGCAGTGCATCCTCCATGGCGAAGACCGAGTCGACGGGAATCCGTAAGTGTCCCTCCTCGACTAGGTGGGCCAAGTAGACCACGTCGTCGCGCAGCGGAGGCGAACTGACCATCATATAGCGACGGGGCACGCCACCCAACCAGGTGGGTAACAGGGTATTGAGCAGGATGTGGAATGTCGTCGCAAGCATGTTTTCGAGCATACCAATATTGACCAGGGCGCCATCGGCCTTGAGATAACCTGGAGAGTGTACGAAGAGGGCTTGCGTGCCGACGCAATCGAGGATAAAGTCGAACGGCTTGTCGCCATACTGATTCGCCAAGAAAGCTGGGAGCGGATCGTGTTGTCGGTAGTCGACAAACTGCGCAGGCGTTAGTCCAGCAGCAAGATACCAAGCAGGCCTCTCTCCTACCTCGTCTACGCCCATGCCGCGCACCATGGCCTCGTTGCCACCACTGGCCACACCCACCACTTTGGCGCCGCGCAGCTTGCAGAGCTGCACGAGGAGCGAGCCGACGGAGCCACTGGCCCCGTTGACCAGCACTGTGTGACCCTCGCGCACCCCCACCGTGCGGATCATCTTGAGCGCGGCGCACCCGGAGCAGCTGAGACCCGAAGCCGACGCCATGTCAACAGCAGGGTCAATTCGCACGACTTGACTACTGGGCAGCCGCACATAATCAGCCAGCATGCCACGACCCAAAATCACCTTGAGGGGAGCGACCTCGAAAGCCACGACGTGCGTTCCCGGGTCGCGTACCTCGGCGGGCGCGTTCTCCCCGGCCGCCACCACCTCACCGGACAGCTCGAGCTCCGGGATAAACGGGCCGGTCAGAGACAGCTTGGGCAGCGCCTTAAAGAACAACTCGCTATTGACTTGCAGCGCCACGTGCGACACGCGGATCAGTACGTCGGAGGACGATTCCGCCGGGACTGCGGGTGTGGGGAAGTCGGGGATCAGCTCGAGTGAGCTGCGGACGGGGCCGCGCCGCATGCCCACCCAGGCACGCATTGTCGGCGGAATGGCGGCCATTTCTTGTGTTGTTTTATTATGATGGACCACTGGGGAGACAAGTAGTGATATGTGATGAGAAATAGGTGTACACTGTCAGTCCCCGGTAAGACCACCTTTGCTGTTGGTTTCTTGCCGCATTTCGTTGGGACACCAGTGTGTTTCGGGAATAACGCCTCTCGCTTCCTGCGGACAATCGGGCAGTCGGAGGATTTAATAACAGTGACAGTCGGAATAAAGGGTCTGGTGGATTCGTTCTCAACTTTTATTCTCAGCACTGCCCAAGAAACATTCAAAACAGCCAACAACCAATACAGAGAGGGCGCCGGTCATGGATGATTCTGAGGCGTAGCCCATTCTCGACGTCAATGGCTTGTCCCAAGTACGAACCTTTCCCGAAAAATGTTCAATGAAGAACGTACCTGTCCTACTAGCATAGGCCATGGACCTATGATACTTCCGGATGAAAAAACGTTTGAGCCTCTGCGGAGAAGCTTCAATGATTATGTGCCTCGCCGTTCTGACACCGCTGTCGAGAGAGTTTCCAGATGATTATAACCTCTCGGGCAGTCGCGCAGGCGTGGCCTTCATCTTTCTATTCTCCTTTTGCTGGGCCTTTTTCTTCAACTCCATCATGTGGGTTATCGTATCCGAAATCTTCCCACTAGAGCTTCGAGCCACCGGCGTCGGCTTCGCAATGTTTACGCAGTCTGTGACCGCAATTTGGCTGAGTTTTGCGGCAGGTATTGCGTTTGACAAGATCAAATGGCGTTTTTATTTTGTGTTGGTATCACCAGCTAGGCACTGTGTACACAGTTAAGTGAACAGGTTGTTTTCTGAAGCGAAAGTATAGATTGTAGATAGATAGATGTGTCTTCCCAGGTCAGGTTCCAAGATATCCCTTTTATCCCGTACGCGGATACTCGGCGGTCACAACACCGGAGCCGTAGCCTCACGCAAGAGTGCATATGTACTTGATTTTCTAGCCAGGTCGACAGCCTTCCCTTTCCGTTTTAGTGCTCACCCCTCGCCGCTTTTTGCTCACTGAGTAGACCTGAGCACGCCCTGAGCAGCCTGAAACGATCACTGAGCACGGGATGAGCGGAAGACTGAGTGCCCTGAGTGAGTAACCTCAATACCTAAACTGCACCCTAACTAGCGATTTCCTTCTTGCTCGTTTCTCCACTCCTAGTTCACTTTTGCCTGCTACACTCCCCAAAAAATCCAGTACTACCATCATAAAAATGATGAATCAAGGAAGCTATTTTTCCTTCTAATACCCATGACCTTTTCTCTAGGAGGAAATGCTGTACTATCGCGCTACATTAACATGGCAAACATTTTTCTGGGCTTTCTCCGTCGAAAGACAGCACAAACCCAGATATTCATGGGAGCGGCTGTCACGGACTGTGACCTGCCTCCGAGGACCTTCCTCGCGATACCCTATAACCTAACTCCCCGATAGGGACTAGCGTCAGAGCTGTCACACATATCGCAGCCAGCTCCTGAATAGCTTCATAGCTTAGCTTAGTTTCCTCGTCAAATACATACCCTACATTCTCACGATTCCCTATCGTCAGTGTAGCCGTTCGTTACATCAAACTAAGCTCGTCTTTTATTTCATCCTTTCTACTCCTAGCGATAACGTTGCATTGAGAAATTGCCGGCACACGTTAGCGTGTGTACCCACTTAATTCTTCCAACGGAATCGCTCCACCTACCGAATCACGATAACAAGAACGACGATCACGGATCGCGGATTACAAATTATGGTACCAGCTACCCCCCGGAAGAAGACCAAAGCCACTGCAGCCCAGAGAGGACCCAGTGACGAAGATCACGGAGAAAGACAGAATGCCCCTGGCCGCTTCCCTGATGATAGCGAGTTTGAACGCGAATCTGACAATCTTGACCTCCCGAGAACGGAAATGGAAGAGGTAGTATCAGAATCTGCAAAATCTGCCAGAGATGAAGCAGCTCGTCAGGCTCGCAGGGCTTGCCGCCTTGAAGAGCAACGTCAGACCGAAGAAGATCTCGAGCTCAACGACCTGGCTAATTCGATGGGTATAGATGATAACTTGGATATCTCACAGCTCGCCGCAGGGGCTGGGCCCGAAGGCGAACTTACTGAGCAACATCGCAAAATGTTTTACAGCAAGTTTTACAATCATCTGGAAACAGCAGTTGACGAAACCTGGATACTCATTCAAGAGCTTGTCCCGTTTAAAGTTCGAGCCGCGGGAATTATACGGGAGAAGGAACAGGCTGAAAAGGTTGCTACTGAGATAGCCTGGGCAGCCAATACCAAGGATATCGAGATTGAGCAACTTGTGGAGGAAAAACAGAGCTACATGAGCCGGATTGTCGAACTTGACGCAAAGGTTGCTGCCATGGAAAGGGCTCAGGCCAGAGATTGCAACCAGCCAGCCGCAGGCACTAGGGACCAGCGTGACGAGACTCCCCTCTCCGGTACGGGCGGTATTAGTCGCCGTTCGGCAAAGATGCCCGATCCCCCTCTCCTTGATGACGGCAAAAAGGTCCGCTTCGATGATTGGCAGATCCGAATCTACGATAAACTAGACGCGAACGCTGATCACTTTGAAACTACTAAAGCGGAAATGACCTACGTGAAAAGTCGCCTGGAAGGACGAGCAGCGGAACATATTATTGCACGTTCCCGTCGGAACTCGCTGAACCCTTACAAGAACGTTGAAGATATTATGGATCACCTCCGCTCTATCTACGAAGACCCATACCGCAAGACTAACGCTCAGAGCAAGCTACGTCAGTTAACTATGAAAGTCAGCGACAGATTTACAGAGTTCATTTCAACCTTTACCCTTATTGTCTCTGAGGCAGAGCTTGCGAAAGAGGAATGGAAAGAGAATCTTTACCAACGTTTACCACCCCGTTTGCAGACTCAGTTAGATGACCCAAGCAGCGATCCTAATGTCGATTATGAGAATTTCTGCCTGATTATTACGCGCCTTGATAATCGCCAGAATCAACGCTTTTCTCTCAAGGCTAACCAGCGTACTACGGTCTTAGCCCCTTCAGGTGGATCGACCGGCAAACCAACGACTATAGGTGCGTCTCCAGCGGCTGCAGCGCTAACTCAACTCTCTGCAAAATCGACTAGCCCGGGCTATCTTGCTCTAAGTGTAGAGAAGAAAAAGCTCTCGGACGAAGGCCGT